>NC_073258.2:61553257-61856287 GCF_029289425.2 Pan paniscus
AGGTGGCATTATAAATGAAATTGCTTTTTAAATGCTATTTTTATATTGTTTATTGCTGTTATACAGAAACAACAATGATTTTTTGTGGGTTGCTCTTGTATCTTGAACCTTGTTGCAATCCTGTATTAGGTCTAGTAGCTTTCCTGTGGATTTGGGAGGATTTTCTATATAGGAAGATCATGTCAACTGGAAATAGAGATGGCCTTAATCTCCTCTTCTCTAATTTGGATGAATTTTATTTCTTTTTATTTTCTAATAGCTCTAGCTAGAACTTTTAGTACAATATTTAATAGCAGCAGTGAAAGAAAGCATTCTTATATAGTTCCTGATCTTAGGGGGAAAGCTTTTAATCTTTCACCACTGAGTATGATATTAGCTGTGGGTGCTTTATAAATAAACTTTACATATTGAGGAATTTTCCATCTCTTCCTAGTTTTATGAGAGGTTTTCTCATGAAAGGCATTTCATCAAATGCCTTTTCTACTCCAAGTGAGATGACTGTGTGGGGGTTTTCCAACATTATATTAATGTAATGTATTATATTTATTGATTTTCTTATTGTACCATCCTTGTATTTTGCTTATAAATTTCACTTCATCATATGAATAATCCTTTTCTAATTTTTTGTTGGCAATTTTTGTATCTACACTTATAAAGGATATTAATCTGTAATTTTCTTTTCTTGTAGCATAATTATCTGTTTTTGGTATCAAGGTAATGGTGGCCTCATAGAATGAGTTAGGCAATTTTCCCTTCTCTTCAAGTTTTCAGAAGAGTTTGAGAATAATTGTTTTTTTTTTTTCTTTAAATTTTGGTAGAATTCACTGGTGAAGCCATCTGATCCAGAAGTTTCCTTTGTTAGGAACTTTTAGATTACGAATCTTTTTACTTGTTATGGATCTGTAAAGATTTTCTATTTCTTCTTGAATCATTTTAGGTAATTTGAGTGTTGCAAGGAATTTGCCCATTTCTTATACAGTATCTGATTTCTTGGCATATAAGTTTTTATAGTATTCTTTTACAATACTTTATACTTTTACTCTCTATAAGGTCAGTAATAATGTCTTACTTTTATGTCTTGTTTTAGTTGTTTTATTGTCTTTTTGCTTTTCAGTATAGGTAAAGGTTTATCAATTTTGTTGATCTTTTAAAAGAATCAACATTTGGGTTCATTGATTTTCTCTATTGTTTTTCAATTCTCTGTGGAGATTTCTCTTCTGCCCCACTAAAATTATGCTAGAGTAATTCTTGAAATCAGATAGTGTAAATCTTCCAACTTTGTTCTTTTTCAAAATTGTTTTTGGCTGTTCTAGGTCATATGAATTTCCATATAAGTTTTAGAATTAGTTTATTGATTGCTACAAAAATCTTGCTGGGATTTTGGTTGGAATTGTACTGAGCCTATAGATAATTTATAAACAGTCTTCTGATCCATGTCCATGAAACATGTCTGTATTTTCTTACATCTCATTTCATTTCTCTCAGCACTATTTTATTATTTACAATGTATAAGTCTTATGCATACTTCGTTAAATGTATCTGTAATTATTTCATTTTTTCTTGATATTGTACATGGTATTTTTAATTTTATTTTTTAAATGTTCATTCCTACATATAGAAATGCAATTTATTTTTATATACTGGTCTACTATGACCTTTCTAAACTAACTTATTAGTTCCCATAGCTTTTTTTTAATAGAGTTTCTAGAATTTTCTTAGTACATAACCATTTTAAGTATTAATAAAGACATTTTTACTCCCAAACTTTATGCCTCATTTTTCTTGCCCTATTACACTGTGTAGTCTCCAACACAATGTTTAAAATAAGTGATGAAAATAGTCAATCTTTCCTTGTTCTTGATCTTAGGGTGAAAATGTTCAATATTTTACCCTTAAATATGATGTTTTTTGTAGGTTTTTTACAGAGTAAATTTACCCTGTTGCGCAGATTTTTTAAAATCATGAATGGGTATTGGCTTTTGTCATTTTTCATCTCATGCTTTCATCTTTATTGTATTATCTGTATATTATACAACTAGAGGAGAGTACAAACCCTGTTTGAAGCCCTTTAGAAACAATACTAAAATAAGTTACTCACACTAAATAACTCTTCAATTGAATTTAGTGAATACAGATCTTTAATCCACTAATGGCACAGTAATGTGCAAAGTACAACAGGGGATTCAAAAATAATAAAATATGTACCTTGATCTCAAGAAAAGGAAAGGGAAAGTGAACTCTACATTTATGGAGAAATTTCTCTGTGCCAGTTTCTGTGCTTGAAAGTATTATTTCATTTGGTCTTTAGTCTTAGCCACCCTGAAGTAGGAAGTAGGTGATGTTATTAATACAAGAAGCATAGATCAGAGAGGAAAGCACAGGACCTCAGATTCAACTACAATTTTTAAATCCTTCCCAGGTAAACAGCTCTATGATACTGGTCTGGTTATTTAACATCTCTGAACCTCAATTCCCTCAACTCTAAAAGAAGGATAATAACTTCATAGGGATGTCATATCAATTTTTGTGATGACTTTGGAACATTGTCTAGCATCTGGTAATCACTGAGTTCTCATTAATGGATGAGGAAATTTAAAATCATAGCACTTAAGAGCTTTAATAAACAGAGAAACTATAATTCTTTCTTCCAAACCTCTTTTTAAGTGGAAGAATAAATTAAAATTCACATGAAACAAAAGTTTGAGGATTCTTAGAAATATAGAAATCTCTTCCAAAGTACCATTTATACTCACATAAATAGTCCTTCAATAGGGATAAAATATAGGTGTGAAAAACTAATTAGAAGAGTGGGAAATGCAATGTATTATTTCAGAGAATGTGTAGATTCTCAATCTAGGCCTGCTATTAGCGAACGAGGTAAGCATAATTAATTCATTTAATCACTGAGTTCTGATCCACTTCATCAAATAGAACAAGTAGTCTATTCTGACTCTATGAATTATCTCAGAAAGGTGTAATTCATGGAGTCAGAATAAAAAGCAGCAGGTTGTGCTGCAGTAACAACCTCCTAAAAATTACAATAATAAAATGAGAACTAATGGGAAGCATTGCAGGTTGTATCAGATGTGGTCACTTAGCTGTTTAAAAAACTCCAATTGCTTCCTCTTATTTGTAAACGAAAGTCCAAATTTCCTAGCCTAGCATACCATCTAATAATATCAGTAATATCTAACTGCTTACCATCTGCAATCACACCATGCTATATCACAACCTTGTGTTTTTGTACCCGCTATTCCACTGCTGCTTCTACCTGGATTCTGACTCCTGTCTTATTTCATCTTACCGTCTATGCCTGAGTAATTCCTACTCAGCTGTTAAGATATAGATTAAATATTGCCTCTTCTGTAAAGCATTTCCAGGTTGTCTCAGAATTAGGTCATCTTCTATGTTCCCATAAAGCACTAAGTACCTATTTATGTAATTGCATTTGCTGAATTGTATTACTATTATCTATTTATATGTTGATGTACAGATAGTTGTGAGCACCTTAAGGGAAAATCCCACATCTAATTGTCTTTGATTCCCAGCATTTAGTTCAGCTGTGTGATCAATAAACTATTATAGATTAAGCATGAATATATGCATATTGACTAGATGATATAAAATGTCTCAGAAGCTTTATAATATTAAGTATGGGAGGAATTTTTGAGGCAATCTTAATCAAATTCCTCTGTTCAATATTTGAAAGACTAAAAGGTGATGACTTTTCTAAAATAATACCAATAAGTTAATGGTAAAGGCAGGACTTGCATTCGTTTTCTGCCTTCTCATTTAGATGTTATTTCCTATCTACTGTCTTAAGTCAGAAATGAAAAGTAACTTGGAAAACAAAAAAAAAATCAGACATGATTCTGCCATATTAATTACCCTCATCCTTGCTTTTATAGGTTCTGTTTTTCTTGCCTTCGGATGTTACTCAAAATAGTGAACAACCTGCCCCAGAAGAAAATGATCAATTACAATTTGTGCTTCAAGAAGAGTTTTCCAGTGATGATTCAACAACAAATGCACACTCTGTTTTCTTTGGAGGCTATGCTTTCTTCAAGTTAAGACTCTCTAGAAGTCCTTTAGTCTCCCAACCAGGTAATAAAGGTAGGGAATTTGTGCCAGATGAACAAAAGCAAAGTATCCTTCCATCTCCTAAATTTTCAGAGGAAGAAATTGAACCTTTGCCTCCCACACTAGAGAAAAAGCCCTCAGAAAATATGTCCATTCAGCTAGACTCTACATTTAAACAAATGAAAGATGAAGATCTACAATCTGCTATTGTACAACCTTCCCAAATGCAAACCAAGCTTCTGCAGGACCAAGCTGTGTCACTCCAAGTTTTTCCATCCCATTCTGCACTAAAACTCGAAGATATATCACCTGAAGACTTGCCATCCAAAGCTCTACCAGTAGAAGGCCTGTCAGAACAAACCATGCCATCTAAGTCTACATCATCCCATGTCAAACAGTCTTCTAATCTGACAGCTAATGACCTGCCCCCTCAAGGCATACTATCCCAAGACACATCATCTCAAGATATGCTGTTTCATGACATGACATCCCAAGACATGCAATCCCTAGATATGCTATCTCAAGACACACCATCCCACGCCATGCCACCTCAAGACATACCTTCCCAAGATATGCTATCCTAAGCTCTATCAGCGCATGCCATATTACCTGAAGCCTCAACATCCCATATTGTGCAGTTCCCTGAAATACAACACCTACTTCAGCAGTCCCCAGATCTTCAATCAGAAAACACTGAACCTCAAAACCAGCAAATTTTACAAATGTCATATCAAGATATTAGATCAGAAGTTATGGAAGAGACCAAAGAATGGAAATCTGAGGAGGAACTCCATAGAAGAAAATCCTCAAGACGGCATTCCTTAAACCAGCAAACCAAAGCCTTGCAGTACTTAAGGAGACATTCTTTAGACATGCAAGCCAAAGGCCAGAAATCCTCAAAGAGGCATTCCTTAGATCAGCAAAGCAAAGGCTGGCAATCTCCAAAGCGGAAATCCTTAGACCAGCAAATCAAAGACTGGCTATCCCCAAAGAGGCACTCCATAGATAAGCAAGCTCAGCTTAATCAAACTAAAGAGCAACTCCCAGATCAGCAAGGTGAAGATCAGCAAGCCAAAGGGGAACAATACCCAGAAGGACAATCTAAAGATGGACAAGTTAAAGACCAGCAGACTGATAAGGAGCAAAACTCAAAGAAGCAAACCCAGGATCAGCAAACTGAAGACCAGCCGGCCCAAGAGAAGAAATCCCCGAAAGGACAATTCCAAAATGTTCAAGCCGAAGGACAGCAAGCTCAGGTGGAGAAAGTGCCAAAACTGTTATGCCAAGATTCAGAATCCCAAATACAGCAATACCAATTCTGGCAATTCCCACAAAGGCAATCTCCAGGCTGGACAACGCAGGACTGTCAATCTTTTGGCCAAGAATCCCCTGACTGAATAACTCAGGGCTGGAGAAACAAAGAGTATAAAGCACGAGAATGGCAATTTGAAATGAAGCACTGGCAAACACAGGATCTATTAGAGAAAGAAGCCCTAAAGCAGAAAGCTCTATATCAAGAAGTCCAAACCCAGCACACAACAGCCCAACATAACCTAGAATGTCAAGACACTCAAGATAAAGACCAACAAGACCTTCAATCCAGAGTTACACAAAAAGGAGATATGTACACTAGAGGCATCAAACCAGGGGACATGAAATGTATAGGGCAAACCTCAGGGGACCTGCAATCAGAAGACGTGAAGGCAGATTTTCATTCTTCTTCTGGCCAAAGCTCAGTACAAGACACATGTTTAGCCTATTTGTCCAATCTAGATTCAGAACAAGATGTGCAACCAGACACTTCAGCTTCCTCAAATTCATATAAAGAAGATGTGAATTTAACTTCTATTTCATGTGATCCAAAAGATCAACAGCAATCTGAAGACTCTGACTAACATGCAGAATCTACCCAATACCACACTGCCCCCATTGATGGAATTAAATTGGGAAAAACAATATTGCCTCCTCCAATCCGTGTTCTCAACTGTGGTTGCCACCTCATTAACTTACAAAAAAATGAAGGGCATGCTGAGCACTCAAACAATTTGTTCTTACTTAAAATAAAATGACAACACACCAAATGTTAACACTGTATCATCATTTTATGTATGTGAAGAAATAATTCACATGTATATTCCTTGTCATCAAAGTTAGTGCTTCAGTTTATAATCACGATTTCATTTTATAACTTAATGTTTAATGGCCCTACTTTGGTATGATGCTAGTATTTTTCATCTCCCCCTTTTGGCATTATAGGAGTTCAGAAAATCAACCACAGGGAAGTCTATGAAGGCTCTCTAAGGGTTCAAGAACCAAAAGAGTCAGCAAGGAACAAAAATTTCTCCCATTTCCCTGTCTTGCTGTTTCCAATCGTCTTATTTACTCTCCCTCCTCATATTTATGTTGAGGATATATGGACTGAGTTTGTTCAATTATTAATGAGGTAGAATGTGGCAATGAATACAGAATGTGACGATGGAGTGGGAGGGATTAAGAGATATCTAGAGACAGGAAAGTAGAAATTAGGGAAGAACAAAGATGCAGATGTCATAATAGAAAATATGACATACTGTATTGTATTCAGTGAAGCTTCAGCTCCCTTCTTTATGCCTGCATTTACTGATTCTAATTTCTCAACCCTTATGATACATAATTTCATCCTCTGTCATCAAAGGAAATTGTGTTATCAAAAGCTATCAGTTACCTCAATCTTCCAAGCCTAATCATGTTTTTTTTTTCAATCCTCTTTCCCTTTATCTCTTTGATACATTTGGAAAGGTTAACGATCCCTTTTCTTTCCATTTTTATCACCCCCATTAACTTCTGTGTTTTGCACTTCCTGTTTCAAAAATTCTATAATAGGTATTTCTAGGGATCTCTCCCCAACTTTATTCATTTTTTGTAATGACAATTCACTATTACAGTTCTTTCACCTTCTTGTGAATAATCCAGACTGTGTCATATTTGTGTCCTCTACAGAATTTCAGCACAAAGGCTTGATTCAAGAATACATTCAATAAAACATTTTTAAGGGCATAAATGGGAGCTTGGAGTCTCTACTTAGAGGTGAACGGAGAAGTTATATGTAGTAGTATAATAAGATACAGAGCTCCTTATGACTGGCTATATGTTCCTTGCTGCCTGTGCCTTTGTAGTAAAATATTAGCTTCCTGAGCTTCACATGATTGCTTGACCTTGATAGAGTCCTTATCTGAGTTAGCCTTTAGTTCCTGAATGGCCACCACCTGGTATTTAACTTACTCTGAATAATACTAATAATTTCTACCTTTTTCTTTAGCTAGATTAGCACATGTTTCTACAGTGCTTATGTAGAGTTTAACTTTCAGTCTACAAACTTGGGTGTTTAGGAAGTATATATATATATATATAGAGAGAGAGAGAGTGTGTGTGTGTGTGTGTATATATATGTGTGTATATATATGTATATATATATATATATATATATACACACACACACAATTTTGTATCAAATTCTTTGAGAATCCAGCCCACACAGTTACTCTTGCCAGTTCATCCCTATATCTACCCAATATACACACATACATTTCTGCAGAAATGTACAAAGATCCTGGAATCAAATAGTGCCAAGTTACTGGAGAGGCAATTTCCATCATCAGCGACTAGTCCACACCAGTTACCACTGAGAAACTTATAGGCCAAGTTCAAATATACCATATGTGTCCTGTGAACTTGTTGCTTCTATGCTACATTTGGAACACGGAAATTTTTCCAAAATTGCAAGAATACAACGCCTATAGGTTAGACTTACAATGTGAGAATGGAAGAATGTAAAAAACCACTTCTTCTGAGGCCTTTCCATCCCACTGAGGGAGATGCTAAGGGGCAAGTCAGAAGCTCCCAAGGCCCCCAGAACCCATAGTTACCTTTCTAGTCTACAGAAGACTCTCTTTTCTCTCTGTTTCTTGAAGGCATTTTCCCTTGACCTCCCCTTTCTGAGACACCTAATACTGTCCTATCAATGAGTTTGGGTCTGAAGTTGACAAAATCAATGTGTTTAAGACTCATAAGGAAAAATAATGTTTGAAGTATCTGTTTAAAAGACAAAATGCAAAAGGCTGTCGGAAACTAGAAAATTTATGATTTGCTTAAAGGCAACCTAATTTTTTTTATTAAAAACTGTCTTATTACAAATATAATATGTCTTTCCTAGAATATGTCAGGCTTATTTGTAGTAAAATTGGGAAAAGTTGATTTGAGATACTGCTACCTTATACACTCAGTTCCCAAGAACAGTGGAAAAAAAAATAAGCTGGCTGCTTACAATTGCATTTTCATTTACTAGAATCAACAACCTACAGCTAAATTATACTTCCCAGCCACCTTGCATCTAGGTAGGTGAGATGGTAACTATTGCCAATGGAATGTAAAGTTTGACTCCTAAAATCACCAACATTATATCTACAATATTTTTTTCCCTCGTGCACTGGCCAGATGCAGAGAATCTAGGATCCACAAGACCCTGAGTCTCTAGAGAATGGAGCCTGGTCCATAAATCATGGTGTGGATTACTTCCAGTCTGAATATTCAACTGGATTGTGATGTAAACGAAAAACCCATATTAGGGCAAGGAATGCATGGAGCTGTTTGGCTAGAAGGTAGTCTAAGCTGAGTAATAGAGTCTTTAAGGCACAAAAAAGTCAAATCTTGCTCAAAATGGCAGGACTCTTACTCGTATCTCCTTATGTTAGTTACCTATTGCTGCATAACAAATTACCATAAAGGTAGCTGCTTAAAACAACAAGCTTATTATCTCTCAGTTCAGAAGGCCAGGAAAGCTTGGTTAAATTATTTGTGCAGAATATCACATGGCTAAAATCAGAGGACTGGCCGGGGCAGTGGTTCTGGGGTTGAGCTCCTCTTCAAAGTTCATCCATTGTTGGAAGAATCCAGTCCTCATGGCTGCAGGACTGAGGTTCCCATTTCCTTGCTGGCTGTCAACTGGGAACTGCTCCTGCATCCCTTCTCATGTGATCCCTTCCATCTTCAACCAGGTAACAGTGTGTCAAGTCTTCTCAAACCCAAATCTGACTCCCTCTCCTGCATCTGGTTTTAAGGAGTCCTTTTATTACACTAGACTTACTGGAATAATCCAAGATAACGTATTTTAGGATAAATTGATTTAATAACCTTAAATTTCTGTGCAAAGTTCCTTTTCTCATTGAAGATAACCACAATCAGGAAAGATTATGGGCTCCCATAAATAGTCACATGGAAAAATACACACAATTTTAAAAATTAATGTTTTCCTAATTTCTTAGAAACATGTTTGACTTTTAAGGCAGGAACTAACTGAATTGGTGTTTTAAAGAGATTACTGAGGCTGCAGTGTGGAGGATGAACTGGAGAAAGAAAGATGGCAGCAGGGAGTCAATTAGGAAACTCTTAAAATAGTGAAGAAAGAGGTGCTAAGTGATGTAGGGATGTATAGAAGAGTAGAGACTAAAATGATAATTCAAGAGTAAAATTGTCAGGATGGGACAGAAACTAGAGGTATAGAATTGAAGAAAATGAAGAATAAACCATCTGCTCTAGTTAAAAGATTAGCTGGCTGAGACATCATTACCATCAACAAAACAGACGAAGAGGCACAGGTTGGAGCAAGAGTAAGGGGCATAGTCAGTTCTTTCTAGTGTAGTGTATTAGGCAGGGTTCTACAGGAAAACAGAACCAAGAGGATTAGATAGATAGACAGACAGCTATAGATAGATATATAGATGATAGATATATAGAAGATAGATAGATGATAGATAGATAGATAGATAGATAGATAGATAGATAGATAGATAAAGGAATTGGCTCACATGATTATAAGGCTGAGAAGTCCCAAGATCTGAAAGCTGGAGACCCAGGAGAGCTGATGGTATAGTTCCAGCCTGAGTACGAAGGCCTCAGAACCAAGAGTTTAAATTCCAGTTCAAGTCTTAGTCTGAAGGTAGGAAAAGACCAGTGTCCCAGCTCAAAGACAGGCAGAGAAAGCAAATTCTCTCTTGCTCAGGCTTTGGTTTTATTTAAGCCCTCATTGGAGACATTGAGAGTAACACTGGGTTTTACCACCGTTCATGGAATAAGATTTAAAGACACTAGCCCTCTCCCTCTCCCTCTCCCTCTCCCCACGGTCTCCCTCCCCCTCTCTTTCCACTGTCTCCCTCTCCCTCTCTTTCCACGGTCTCCCTCTGATGCCGAGCCGAAGCTGGACTGTACTGCTGCCGTCTCGGCTCACTGCAACCTCCCTACCGGATTCTTCTGCCTCAGCCTGCTGAGTGCCTGCGATTGCAGGCACGCGCCGCCACGCCTGACTGGTTTTCATATTTTTTTGGTGGAGACGGGGTTTCGCTGTGTTGGCCGGGCTGGTCTCCAGCTCCTAACCGCGAGCGATCCGCCAGCCTCGGCCTCCCGAGGTGCCAGGATTGCAGACGGAGTCTCGTTCACTCAGTGCTCAATGTTGCCCAGGCTGGAGTGCAGTGGCATGATTTTGGCTCGCTACAACCTCCACCTCCCAGCCGTCTGCCTTGGCCTCCCAAAGTGCCAAGATTGCAGCCTCTGCCCGGCCGCCACCCCGTCTGGGAAGTGAGGAGCATCTCTGCCTGGCCGCCCATCGTCTGGGACGTGAGGAGCCCCTCTGCCTGGCTGCCCAGTCTGGAAAGTGAGGAGCGTCTCTGCCCAGCTGCCATCCCATCTAGGAAGTGAGGAGCGCCTCTTCCCAGCCACCATCCCATCTAGGAAGTGAGGAGCGTCTCTGCCCAGCTGCCCACTGCCCATTGTCTGAGATGTGGGGAGCGCCTCTGCCCCACCGCCCCATCTGGGATGTGAGGAGCGCCTCTTCCCGGCTGCGACCCCGTCTGGGAGGTGAGGAGCGTCTCTGCCCCGCCTCCCCGTCTGAGAAGTGAGGAGACCCTCTGCCTGGCAACCGCCCCGTCTGAGAAGTGAGGAGCCCCTCTGCCCGGCAGCCGCCCCATCTGAGAAGTGAGAAGCCCCTCCACCCAGCAGCCACCCCGTCTGGGAAGTGAGGAGCATCTCCGCCCGGCAGCCACCCCGTCCGGGAGGGAGGTGGGGGTCAGCCCCCGCCAGGCCAGCTGCCCCGTCCGGGAGGGAGGTGGGGGGGTCAGCCCCCGCCCGGCCAGCCGGCCCGCCCGGGAGGTGAGGGGCGCCTCTGCCCAGCCGCCCCTACTGGGAAGTGAGGAGCCCCTCTGCCCGGCCACCACCCCGTCTGGGAGGTGTACCCAACAGCTCATTGAGAGCGGGCCACGATGACAATGGCGGTTTTGTGGAATGGAGAGGGGGGAAGGGTGGGGAAAGGATTGAGAAATCGGATGGTTGCCGTGTCTGTGTAGAAAGAAGTAGACATGGTAGACTTTTCATTTTGTTCTGTACTAAGAATAATTCTTCTGCCTTGGGATCCTGTTGATCTGTGACTTTACCCCCAACCCTGTGCTCTCTGAAACATGTGCTGTGTCCACTCAGGGTTAAATGGATTAAGGGCGGTGCAAGATGTGCTTTGTTAAACAGATGCTTGAAGGCAGCATGCTCTTTAAGAGTCATCTCCACTCCCTAATCTCAAGTACCGAGGGACACAAACACTGCGTAAGGCCGCAGGGTCCTCTGCCTAGGAAAACCAGAGACCTTTGTTCACTTGTTTATCTGCTGACCTTCCCTCCACTATTGTCCTATGACCCTGCCAAATCCCCCTCTGCGAGAAACACCCAAGAATGATCAATAAAAAAAGTAATAATAAATAAATAAATAAAAGATTTAAAGACACTTATTATTTATAATTTTAAAAAAAAGAAAACTAGAGGATCTGGAGACTCCTAAGCAGGTGACATCTTGCCACAACAGTTAACTGCTCTAGCTCTGCTCCCAGAGTTTTTCTCTCCAGAGTATGGATATGGATCTTTTTAAAGGAAGGCTTTAACAGCAGAGAAAAATAAAAGAAACTTAGAAACAAAGAAAATTGACTTTCAGCTGCAGTAACAGAAGAATGAGAGATTAAATGAGGCCCACCCATATTGGGGAGGGCATCTGCTTTATTCAGTTTACCAATGTAAAAACCTAATCCAGACTCATCCTCATAGACACACTCAGAATAAAGTTTAACTAAAAGTCTTGGCACTTATTGTTCAATCAAGATGATGCATAATTTAAACATCAAAAGGCCATCCCTTGTGAACCTGACACTCATATGCATCTCCTTAAGCCATACTTAATCTCCAAATAAAGACTAAAAGGTGATAATTCTTCATAATATGTTACAACTATCATATATACAACTGGAAATGTACCAACCTCTTCTCAGAAGAAGGGGTAAAGTCTGTGAATGATGTTTACTCTTCTCCTTACTGTCTAGCAACTTCTCTGATTTAAATTGTATGATGTAAAGTTAACAATACTTAATACTATAACATAAACATGCCTTATGTTACATGATTAGAGAATGAGAAAGAACAGATTGTGTGTGTGTATGTGTGTGTGTGTGTGTGTGTAGTTTCTATAACTGGATATGTGGACGTAACTCGTATTTGTAACTACCTTATTCTACTACCCATTCTGTAGTCCCTTTGCCTTCAGCAAGCACCTTAGCTGGCCATGGTTCTTTATCTGGTAGAATGACCCAAACTTCATTCCTGAAAAGCCTGGACAATTAGTGGTCCTGCCTGGATTGAGTTGTTGTGGTTTTCTTAATTGACCTTAATCACAGATCATGGTAATACTAAGAGATGCATGAAGGGATCTCCTGTATTCCAAGCATAGTGTTCCCTTACCTCCATTGTGGAATAGTGGTCTAATTTCCCCTTAGTCGTCAGAAACAATCACCCCATCCAGCACAGTAACCCCTTTCAGTTATCTGAAGAGGATGGAAGGGCTTTTCTCCAAAATTCAGCAATAAACCTATAGGAGCCTACCTTCCCAGAGGCTCTACATAGCATCCCTATCTGCCATTGACACTTCAAGCACCATTGGATCTGTTGATGGTATGGTCCAAGCAGAAGTCAGCTTACACGGAAGCCGAGGCCTGTTGTGAAGCTTTTCTTCTGGTCCTACTCAAAAGTAGCAGCTCTGTAAGTCACTTGGCAAATTGGCCAGAGCAACACAACCAAGTGAGGAATATGTTGCCTCCAAAATCCAAAGAAACTCATTAGATGCTGTGCCTCCTATTCATTGTGGAAGCCAGATGCGACAACTTATCCTTATGCTGGAAGAGATTCTCAATATTCCCCACACCACTTGATCCCTAGAAATTTCACTGAGGTACAAGACCCTGAGGTTTTATCAGATTTATTTTCCAAACTCTGGCATGTAAATATCTTATGAATAAATCTAGAGTAGTTACTACGTCTTATTCGCTAGGTCCAATCAGCATAATGTCATCAATCTAATGGACCAGTGTGATATCTTGTGGAAGGAAAGGGCAATTAAGATCTCTGTGAACTAAATTATGACATAGAGCTATAAAGTTGATACACCCCTAAGGTATGACAGTGAATGTGTATTGCTGGCCTTGTCATCTGAAAGCAAACTGTTCCTGGTGGTCTTTATTAATAGCTATCCAGAAAAAGCATTTATCAGATCAATAACATTATACTGGGTACTAGAGGATGTGTTAATTTGCTCAAGTAATGAAACCACATTTGGTAAGGCAGTTGCAATTGGAGTCACCTCCAATTGGTAATCCACTGTCATCTTCCAAGATCCATCTGTCTTCTGCACATGCCAAACATACAAGTTGAATAGGAATGTGGTGGGAATCACCACCCCTGCAACTTTCAAGTTACTGATGGTGTCATTAATCTCTGTAGCCCCTCCAGGAATGTGTTGGGAGTCACCAACCCTGCACCTTTTAAGTTACTGCTGGATTTATTAATTTCTGCAGTACCATCAGGAATGTGGTGATGCTTTTGCTTTACTATTTTCCTAGGCAGAGGCAGTACTAGAGGCTTCCACTTGGTATTCCCCACCATAAATGTCCTTACTCCACAGAGTAAGAAAATAATATGAGATTCTACCACCTGAGTATATTTATTTTAATTATGCATTCTGGAATTGGGGGAATAACCGCAGGATGGGTTTGGGAGCCCACTGCACCCATTGTGAGATTAACCAGAGATAAAACTCCATGGATCATCGGACCTCCACAACCACTTACTCTGAGTGGTAAGCCACAGTGATGCTTTGAGTCTCCTGGAATTAGTATCAATTCAGAGTCAGTGTCTAGTAGTCCCTGAGAGGTCTGGTTATTTCCTTTTCCCCAATGCTCAGTACCCTGGAAAAAGGCTGCAGGTCCCTTTGAGGAAGGCTGTGAGAAAGATCAACAGTACAAATTCTTGGTAATGCACCAGGTCCTTCCTTAAGGAGACCTGGTCTCCCCTTTCATTCAAGGAGTTCTTTCTGGGTTTGTAAATTTTATTGCAGGTCTGTAAACTGGCTCAGGTCTGGGAATGGATTGAGGGGCTATGAGTCTATATTTTTATGATTCAGGTTAGGCTTTCATTCAATGACCTAGAACTTTTCTGCTTATATAGATCAAGGGGTAATTTAAAAGGATTTCTGTCTATTTTACCTCTAGGAACACCATAATCAACTAGCCCACACCCACACCATAGGTCTCATTCAAATATTAATCTTATCTATACCCACCCTCACAGACACGGCCAAAATAATGTTTTAATTAAGTATTTGGGCAGTCTATGACCTGGTCAAGTTGACACATAAAGTTAACCATCGTATTTTGTTTATACTCACAGTCTTGGGGCCACAATCTGGAATGAGTCTTAGTTGAAATCACCTGCACAGATCAGAGGAGCTGCTGGGATGCAAATGTATACTAAGCAAGTACTCATTGAGATATAGCATTAGCAGGAACAAAAATGTATTATTTTAAAACATGGATCCAGAGATCTTCTCTGGAAAATAATAATCTATATTTATGCAACTCTCACTTGTGGTTATCATGCCTAGAAAGGCATGCAGGCCCATCACATTTCTGAAAGGCTGTTACTGTTAGTGAACCACACAGACACAAAGAGTCCTGAGGAAAGTGCAGATCTCCTTTTCAGCCATAATATCCTCCATCAGTTCACAAGGTACTCTTTGGACATTTGGAAATTCTCATCTCTCACTCTGCTTCCCCCACTAACACATACACACATACACCTTTCTTTCCCTGTGGTCCCTGTGATTTTTTTTTTTTTTTTTTTACTTCTCTGACCTACCCTAGGATTCAAATGTGGAGTTTCTGGTCAGAGACTTAAAGTTTTATGCATCACTGGAGAAAGCTTTCGTTGTCAAGGCAAAGCTCTGAAGCATCAAATTGAGTACATGGAATCTAAAGGTAAAGCAACTGGATCATAATTTTGACCCAGCACCATTACTAGCTGGGATACTTTGGGAAAGTTTCTTAAAATTTCCGTGCCTAAGTTTCCTCACCTATAAATATGAATAGGAGTAGTACTCAGCACAGGGTTGTCAAGAAGATTGGATAATTAAAGAATGCATAGTGTTTAAAATATCTGTCACGGAGTAGATGCTCAATTTTGTTCCATAATAAAACATCTATAAAGCTAATTCTTTTACTAGTCGGTATTACTTCTTATGGCATAAACTTGATCTAATTTATGCCACCAAAGTATCTCTCTTTATTCTGAATTATACAAATTATCTCCCTGCTATTGAGTGAACTGCGTCCCACTCTAAATTCATTTGTTGAAGCTCTAGCTCACAGTGTGGTATCTGGAGATGGGCTTTTGAAGCTGCTGGGTTTAGATGAGGATATGAGAGTGAATCCCTCATGATGGGATTAGTGTCCTTATATGAAAAGACACCAGGCCTCTGTCTCCTGCTCTTTTTCTGTGTGTGTGTGCTCACATGCCTGTGTACACACAGAGGAAAGATGATGTGAGGACAGAAATAATACAGTCATCTGCAAGCCAAGAAGAGAGCTCTCATAAGGAACCAAGTTAGCTGACACTTTGATCTTGGAATTCGCAGCCTCCAAAAGTATGAGAAATAAATTTGTGCTGTTTAAATGAAGCAGTCATGGTAATTTACCATAGCACCCTAAGCAGAATAATATACACCTTTTCTTCTTGCAAATTGGGAAAGGGAGTGAAGGCATAAAAATCCCATCTGACCACAATGAAACAAAGAAACTTTTTGTTCTTTAAACATAAAATTCCTAGGTAGTCACAAAGGGAATATCTAATACCTATGTGTAAGTCCGAAATTAGTAATTAGAGTGTTTATGTCAGAAGATACAGTAGGAAATCCCTGTTGCTGCCTTTGTAGGTTCTGTAGAATGGTCTTCTAATCTTATTTTTAAAGTATGCTATATATGCAAGACTGTGCTAGTACTACCTTAGAGGAGTGAAGAATCAGAATGAAAACCAGCAGGACAGTGCAGTGAGAAAAACAGTCATCACTTACAGAAGCCCAGACATGCAGAGAAAACTAAGAATTCAATAGATGCAGAAAATCAGAGCTTGAAACCACTCCACACGATAGAAGCCCCAGTGGTTCCCCTTCCCTCGTATTCGCTTGCTCCTTCCAAGAATTGTCTGGAGACATTGAGAGTGACACTGGGTTTTACCATCATTCATGGAATAAGATTTAAAGACACTATTATTATTTATAAATTTTAAAAACAAAAGAAAACTAGAGGATTTAGGGACTCCTAAGCGGGTGACATCTGGCCACAACAGTTGACTGCTCTAATTCTGCTCCCAGAGTTGTTCTCTCCGAAGTATGGATATGGATCTTTTTAAAGGAGGGCTTTAACAACAGAGAAAAATAAGAGAAACTTAAAAACAAAGAAAATTGACTTTCAGCTGCAGTAAGAGAAGAACGAGAGAAAGAATACAGTGTTTTTCTTGGAACTTTCCAGCAAGGGAATCAGATGAGAGGCTGTGAGGAAAGGCCTAATCCCATTGACTATGGTTCAGAGAACTTGGATTCCTCAGATCATCATAACTTCTCTGGAATACTTAGCAATAAGAAGCTTGAAATTAAGGCTGAATTTCAGAACATTAATGAATACAAACATATTATATATTATTCCATAAACCACATTAAGACTAGAGTAATTTGCATTAAAAGAGTAGGTTTTGGCAGATTGGAAAATAAGAAGAAATATGAGGATATGGAAAATTTTTGAAGTAGTGAACAGATACATGTCATCAATGTATAAAGGGGCCTAGGGCATTTATTAGCAGGAGGCCATGGAGTTCCACAGCCACCCTGAAATGGAGAAATTGTAAAATAACGTCTGTACTGGGGCCGGGCACGGTGGCTCATGCCTGTAATCAGCACTTTGGGAGGCTGAGGCAGGCAGATCACAAGGTCAGGAGATCGAGACCAATCTGGCTAACACGGTGAAACCCTGTCTCTACTAAAAATACAAAAAAATTAGCCAGGCATGGTGGCGGGCACCTGTAATCCCAGCTACTCAGGAGGCTGAGGCAGGGGAATGGCGCAAACCCAGGAGGCAGAACTTTCAGTGAGCCGAGATCGCACCACTGCACTCCAGCCTGGGCAACAGAGCAAGACTCCATCTCAAAAAATAAAATAAAATAACGTCTGCACTGATTCAGTGTGACATTTCCAGTATTATAGCTAAGCTCATAGAAACACATTTAACCTATAAAGAATCAACAAAAAATGAACTTTGGAAAGAGTGCAAACATAAAGCAAGACAGAGTATCTGCTCACCATGCTAAAAATGGCAATAATAAGAGAAATAATACTTATTACTCTTATTTTTATTACTACTACAATTTACTTAGCATCTACTACACTCCAGGTACTTTAAAATTTACTCACAATAACTGTATAACAATTTTTATTCTCATAAAGGAAATGTAATATTTTAATAAATATGTAAATTAATAGATAACTTAGCCTAGACCCCATAAATAGTAAATAAAAGGGCTTGGGGTTCATTCTAGGTTTCTCTTCTCCAAAGAGTAAGGCTTCCACTGCATCACCAGATTGCATGAATTAAAGAATAATAAAAAACAAAGAACAATAAAAAATTAAAGTTATATTTCTGCCATTTGTCAGAGAGCTATTATAACACTGTGCTAGTCATCATGCTTAGAGGGAGAAAAAACAAAAACTGGGGAAGGTATAGAGCAAAGTTAAAACCTGAGTAATGAGGGTGAAATGGTGTTTTATAAAAGTATGTTGCAAAATAGTGTGCTTAACTTAGGGAATGCTAACACAACATCAGATGATGTTCATGAAGGATAATCACCATTATGATTCAACGTCCATAGAAAACTGAACAAGAGATGGATACGTTCAGAGAAAAGAAATTGTGAGGGAGGGGTGGCCTTTTAAAATATTCTAACTGGCAACTGGCAAGTGGCTAGAGGCTGTCACATCATGAGGTTCAATTAAGGAAGACCTGATCTCAATAGGAAACACCAGAAAATGACAAGGTACAGTTAAAAACAGACACAAATTGTTCCCTTCCCTTCATTCTTGTCCTTTCAAGATGAAAGTACAGATCCTCCCATGAAGACATTAGGGGGCCTATTTTCTTACCCCTCGAATCTGGGTTGTCTATGAAATTTGATTGGCCAATATGACATTAACACACATGACTCAGCAGAGGTTTGAAAAGTATTTGTGAATTGGAAGAGAACCAAGAGTCTGCCAACTGCCAGAGACATGACTGAGGCCATCCTAATTCATGTAATTGGATACTCCACCAGGTGACCACAGTTGCATGAGACAGCCTGGTAGAGAAGTGCTGAGCAGCCTTAGATGAGACAGACCACACACAGGACCCACAGATGTGTAAACAAAAGCCGATGGTGGTTGCTGGAACTAACTACATTTTGAGGGATTTGTTACACAGCTAAAGCTACTTAAATCAGGTGGCAAAACCACAAAGTGACAGGAAAAATGGATGTTATCTATACTTCAAGAAGTGGTTAATTTGTTCCGTGGCCTGAGAGATTTTGCGTTCTACCTGTGTCTGAAGATATGGAACTGGAATAAATGTGTATCCAGTTGCCATTTGGTAACTAAAATGTCCTTTTTTTTGAGACAGAGTCTTGCTCTGTTGCCCAGGCTGGAGTGCAGTGGTGCAATTTCAGCTCAAGGAAACCTCCGCCTCCTGGGTTCAAGTGATTCTCATGCCTCAGCCTCCCGAGTAGCTGGGACTACAGGCACGTGCCACCACACCCAGCTAATTTTTTATATTTTTAGTAGAGACGGGGTTTCACCATGTTGGCCAGGCTGGTCTCTAACTCCTGACCTCAGGTGATCCGCCCGCCTCAGCCTCCCAAAGTGCTGGGATTACAGGCGTGAGCCACCATGCGCGGTCCCTAAAATGTCTTTATATGTAGATCATCTAGTCCAATTTGGTCAATGTATATATGAGGAATCAGAAACCAGGAGAGGGGGATGTGACTTGCCAAAAGTCACAGTAAACTCCTAACTAAACCAGGACTACTTGTCAGGTTCTCCGATCCCCAGTCCCAGGCATTTTACTTATAGCCATCTTGGGATCTTGAGCAGTCCTGAGATTCTATGACTCTGTGACTCTATGGTTCTATAATTCCAAGACAAAGCAAACAATTCCAGTGCTCCAGGCAGCCTCAGCACAAGAAAAGAACATGGTCTAGACTGAAGTACCAACTAAATCATCTCCTTTCAAATTATCACCGACACCATCATGGATTCAAGCACCGCACACAGTCCGGTGTTTCTGGTATTTCCTCCAGAAATCACTGCTTCAGAATATGAGTCCACAGAACTTTCAGCCACGACCTTTTCAACTCAAAGCCCCTTGCAAAAATTATTTGCTACAAAAATGAAAATCTTAGGGGTAAGTAAGACTTGCCCCTATGTATATTTTACTGAGGCAGGGGAAAGGCTAGGGAAATTATCTGTTGGCACATGTTTGAAGGTAGGAGCCTATTCCAATTCTTCTTTAAGACAATGTGAATATAGAGTGTTGGTGGGCCATTTGAGAGAGGATATTTGAGAAGAACGAATCATGTGGGTCTGGACTTGACAAAAAATGCTATCATTTAGGACTCACCTACTTAAAAAGTGATAGTTGCTATGGCAGTAAATGAGATTACTCAGACTGAGAAGGTGGACTGAGAAGAAGAGAGCAGAGCACAGACTCACACGTTTTTGTATATTGTATACCTTCCATTTTTGTATATTGTCCTCATTAGTCTTTCCCAGCACTTGTCAAACCACTGCTTGGTGTCACAGTGCATCACATGAGTGGCTCAGAGAGGGAGAGAGAAAAAAAAAAACCCGAAGAGATGGAGAGCCCTCTGGGCCTGAGAGTGTGACAATACCTCAACAGGCTCAGAGAATTGGCCATCTCCAGGCAGGGCTCCTCACAGTCCAATTCTGCTTGAGGCCAGCCTGGTATACTCATTTAGAATTCAGTGTTTCTCAAACATTCACATTTATGGGCTAAAGAACTGAAGAACTTATGAAGACACAGGTTTCCCAGCCTCACCTGGAGACTGTTCAGTAAGTATGGGATAGGGCCTGATAGTTCGCATTTCTAGCTCCCAAGTGATCCTGATGTTGCCAATCCATGGACCACATTTTCAGGAGCACTGATTTAGATCATTTTACCTATCACCAAATACCAGATAGAGGAATTAAGAAAGTACCCAGGAGCATCATAAAGGGACTTCTATTATTCTTCCCCTAATTACCAAAGAGAGTAATTGCCAAATCCTTTTGACCAAAAGAAGATATTCTAAACAGAAGGGAAACTATCACTTTGCTTTTCCTCACCATGACTTTTTCCTCTATTTGCAGACTATCCAGATCCTGTTTGGAATTATGACCTTTTCTTTTGGAGTTATCTTCCTTTTCACCTTGTTAAAACCATATCCAAGGTTTCCCTTTATATTTCTTTCAGGATATCCATTCTGGGGCTCTGTTTTGGTGAGTATAGTCAATCAAGTTCAATTTGAAGCCATGCCAACCAGGATGTTAGGGAATTCTTCGCAATGAAATAAGCTAGATCCAGTTGTATGACATGCTTTCAAAAGTACAAAAAACTAACCTTGTTGAAATTATTTCCCCATTAGTTCATCACAGTCACTGATATTCCATCATTAGGTCTTGAAGTTCCTTTGGGAATACTTCTTTTGAGGCTTGCAGTTGTTTATTTGGCTATTCATTCATTTGAAATTAGTTACTATTTATTATAAGCCAGATACACAGAGAAAGGCAATGGGCCTCTCCCCCAAAGACCTCTCAGTCTAGCAAGAAAACATGTAAACAGATCACTTCAAGTCAGTGTGATAAATGTTATCACAGAGGTGCAGGAAATGCTTATGTAAGCAGAGATGAAGGAGCAATTTATTCTTTACAGAAGTGAAGTGGGAAGGGTTTCTCAGATATACCTTTTGAGCTGCAGAGAGGTATTTATTAAACCCAATGTAGTCACAATCAATAAACATTAACTTAGGACCTAATTTAGTGCCAGAGAATGGGCAGAGCAATGGCTTCAGGGAAAAGAAAGCAGTGCCTGAGCTCAAGGTCTCAGTTGAGTGAGGAGTCAGACAATTAACACAGGGTGTGATGAGGAAGAATAAACACAGGGGCTGCCTCCATAGGAAAGGCATCAACAAAACAGAGGGGACAACGCCCAGAGACATTTCCAGCTTGACCAAGTTTTAAAGGGTGAATGGTTAATCAGGTGAGGACACACACACAGAAGATGGGAGCTGGGATACCCAAGTGTAAGGATTAGGGATGTCTTGTTGCATGCCAAGAGAGAAATATGAGCAAAGGCTGAAGGTATGGGAGAGCATTTTCTATTATGTGAACTATAAGAGTTCAGCACAGGGAGTGAGGGTGGAGAGATGAGGCTGGAAAATACCCATGAAGGGGCTGGAAATTTAAACATGGATGTGCTGTAATCAGATTTGAAATTTCCACTAGACAACAATGCTACCACGTGTGACCCACTTCCAAGAAAAATCTTGGAGATTTTTAAGAACTACCAGCACATTCACTGCAACCCCACCTTATGTTCCCATCCAAGAGAACACACTGGATTGCAGTAAGATGGAATCCAATCTTGATGATTATAAACTGACTTGAAATCCCTTTGTCATGAGATCAAAGCTGAGTCCACAATAGCTATAAAAAGAACATGGATGAGTAAACCAAAGCCCTGTACAGTTAAAAAAAATGTTCATGTTCAAATAAATAGTTAGGGCTAAAGGAGATTTCCAGACCAGTGTTTTGTCCACTATTCCATTTGTGGAAAGTCATATAAAGCAACTCACCCTTCTCACTGCCCTGAGGAGTGTGTGAACTTAGAAGGCGGGCCTGTAAAAGAAATGCATAGAGGTCTATTCTGTAAGAACTCAACATCAGCTAAACATGGCCATCATTAACATATTTATTCCTCTTAACAGTTCATTAATTCTGGAGCCTTCCTAATTGCAGTGAAAAGAAAAACCACAGAAACTCTGGTGAGTTATATTCTTACTTTATTAAAAATATATTTTGTAGCCAGTCATGGTGGCTCATACCTGTAATCCCAGCACTTTGGGAGGCCAAGACGGGTGGATCATGAGGTCAGGAGTTCAAGACCAGCCTGGCCAACGTGGTGAAACCCCATCTCTACTAAAAATACAAAATTAGCCAGGTGTGGTGGCACACACCTGTAGTCCCAGCTACTCAGGAGGCTGAGGCAGGAGAATTGCTTGTACCTGGGAGGTGGAGGTTGCAATGAGCCGAGATCATGCCTGGGCAACGGAAAAGACTCCATCTCAAAAAAAAAAAAAACAAAAAAAAGTAATGAGTTACATTTTCACTATTTCCGCTTTATTAAAAATATATAACTTTCAAATAATTTATCCTGGCCTTGAAAAAAATTTGTAAAATCATTAGGTCACCATAATTCCACAAACTATCAAGTATTAATACCAATAAACAGCATTTGCTTCCTGTTTTCCTAGAATTATAACCCATTATGCCAGAGGAGAAAGTTTCTCTAGGTCATCTAGTTTAGCTCTTATTTTATGTATGAAGACACTGAGGCTTACAATCGTTAAATAGCTTGTCCAAATTCCCAGCCAATTAATGGTAGAATTATTTCAACATTCCAGTTACTTATTCATTCTTTTTTGTTTTCTGGGTATTTACGGCATACCAGGCACTTTGACAGGCACCACTTTGACTCATACGAAAGGCAAACTGTAGACAATCTAATTAAACCATAAACAGAATCTCAAAATAAAGAATACAGTGCTACTGAATGTAAAGTTATAGATAAATTATAAGAAGAATATTTTTACTTTACTCAAAGAATTGAAGACATAAGATATTACTATGCCAACAAAAGATTTTAGCAAAGGACTGAAAATTCTTAGTTTGTCATTTTAGGGAGAAATTAAAAATGGCAGAGAAGTGCAGCATTTAGTTAAACTTAGGAGTCTTAAAATAAAAATGTAAACAGACCATGACTTTCACCAGAAAATCAAAATGCAATTGTTACAGGCACACCCTTCCTCCCAACTGAATAAGAGTTAACTTAGGCATAGAATATGGGGAATGGAAAGGTTACTAAAAGTTCACAAGATCCCCTTATTGTGTAGATGAAGGCCTGAAGCCCAAAGATGTGAAGCAATTCGCATAGGATCACAGAGCTGCCTCGTGGCATTAAGATGCTGTGACTAAAATCCTGCTCTCCATTCTCCACACTCATTGCTTTGTTTGTAGTACAGGCTGGACCCCAGTCACACTGTTATGTTCTTATTCTATTTCAGATAATATTGAGCCGAATAATGAATTTTCTTAGTGCCCTGGGAGCAATAGCTGGAATCAGTCTCCTCACATTTGGTTTCATCCTAGATCAAAACTACATTTGTGGTTATTCTCACCAAAACAGTCAGTGTAAGGCTGTTACTGTCCTGTTCTTGGTAAGTATGTTGCATTTATAGAGTGATGAGTAAAGGGCTTAATAGAAAATATTTATGAGCACTCAATCAGCACCATTCAGATCATGTTGTGGATACACATGTATTTTCTTTTACTGACAAACATTTATGAAATCCATAATATTTGATAGACATTACACCAGGCATTGTGGAAGAGAAAAATAAACACATTATAACTCCCACCTTTAGGAATTCACAGGAGCACAAGAGATAAAACATACACAAATCAGTATGATACAAATATAAATCTAAAAAAAAAAGGTACAGGAGTATGGCTGTAGTTTATAGCCCTATATGTACATTAGAATCACAGTGGTGTGTTTTTACAGTTCTTGATTTGGTTTTAACAGGCTGAACTTCTGATAAAGCATGATAAGATTGAAAAGGGGCATTTATTTTAGCTGCCTCCAAAATACCACTAAGATTAGTGTAAAAGAATGTAAAAGGTTTGATCCACATGGAGAGAAAAAGAGAGTTACCAAACACACACAAAAATTGCTGAGGAAATTGAAAACCCACCATCTAAGGCAAAGCGGGGGGAAGTCATATTAGAAGATATTTCTTACAGCAGAGCCTAAGAAATACTTAATATTTGAATGCACCAGGTCCACAGAAAGCAGGACTAAAGAGCAGAAAATAGGAAGACTGATTTTGGTAATGGTTAAGTATGGCTATGTGGATTAACTCTTCTCTGAAAACAGAAGTCTTTTTATTAAAAAACAAAACAACCTTAAAGACATTAAAAAGCTGAAAGGTCAGCTGGAACTACTAGATCAATTTTTAGATGAAAGCCTGCAACCTGAAATTTACAAGTGGAACTCTGAAGAGCATGAAAGCTACTTATGCCTTCAGACCCATTTGCCAGTGATGCTTATTTGGAATCCAATCCCTGGCCCATGTGGACTGAAAGAGAAAGAAGTCAAGGTTTCACATCCACTCAAAGTATAAAGACTTAAGAGAGATTTTCTCCATATTAAACTAGGTCTTTGATAGGCTACTACGCTCTTCAGGTAAGGGCAAAAAGATATACAAAGTACCCTGCCCCAAAATAGCAAAGTCGCTGAAAAAAGTTTAAAAAGGAAAAGTATTTGAGAAGTGTGGCCACAGGCCAAACAAACCCCTTGACAACCTCCTTCCACGCCCCAATCCCCACTGACCTTTGCTAGGCATAAACTGGATAAGGCAAGAATGCTTTACCTGAATTTGGTCTTGGTATGTGGTGCCCCTGGTACCTGGCAGAAGCAAAACCGAAGTCTATCTAGGAGAAAAACATTCATTAATCTTAATAAATTCCCATCAAATTTTCCATTGAAAATTAACAGTAAGCACTCAAAAGAGGCATAAAAAGAAATAAGACAATGCGAATAACAACTAATAGAAACAGAACATAGCAAAAAAAAAATCACCTGTAAATTTCTGATACTAAGTATATTAGAAGAGATTTTAAAACCACAATATTTATCATGTTTTAAGAAATAAATGAGGGGGGAGGAGCCAAGATGGCCAAATAGGAACAGCTCCGGTCTACAGCTCCCAGCGTGAGCGACACAGAAGACGGGTGATTTCTGCATTTCCATCTGAGGTACCGGGTTCATCTCACTAGGGAGTGCCAGACAGTGGGCGCAGGTCAGTGGGTGCGTGCACCCTGCGCGAGCCGAAGCAGGGCGAGGCATTGCCTCACTTGGGAAGCGCAAGGGGTCAGGGAGTTCCCTTTCTGAGTCAAAGAAAGGGGTGACGGACGGCACCTGGAAAATCGGGTCACTCCCACCCAAATATTGCGCTTTCCCGACGGGCTTAAAAAACGGCGCACCACGAGATTATATCCCGCACCTGGCTCGGAGGGTCCTACGCCCACGGAGTCTCGCTGATTGCTAGCACAGCAGTCTGAGATCAAACTGCAAGGCGGCAGCAAGGCTGGGGGAGGGGCGCCCGCCATTGCCCAGGCTTGATTAGGTATACAAAGCAGCCCGGAAGCTCCAACTGGGTGGAGCCCACCACAGCTCAAGGAGGCCTGCCTGCCTCTGTAGGCTCCACCTCTGGGGGCAGGGCACAGACAAACAAAAAGACAGCAGTAACCTCTGCAGACTTAAATGTCCCTGTCTGACAGCTTTGAAGAGAGCAGTGGTTCTCCCAGCTGGAGATCTGAGAATGGGCAGACTGCCTCCTCAAGTGGGTCCCTGACCCCTCACCCCCGAGCAGCCTAACTGGGAGGCACTCCCCAGCAGGGGCACACTGACACCTCACACGGCAGGGTACTCCAACAGACCTGCAGCTGAGGGTACTCTCTGTTAGAAGGAAAACTAACAAACAGAAAGGACATCCACACCAAAAACCCATCTGTACATCACCATCATCAAAGACCAAAAGTAGATAAAACCACAAAGATGGGGAAAAAACAGAACAGAAAAACTGGAAACTCTAAAAAGCAGAGTGCCTCTCCTCCTCCAAAGGAATGCAGTTCCTCACCAGCAACAGAACAAAGCTGGATGGAGGATGACTTTGACGAGCTGAGAGAAGGAGGCTTCAGACGATCAAATTACTCTGAGCTACGGGAGGACATTCAAACCAAAGGCAAAGAAGTTGAAAACTTTGAAAAAAATTTAGAAGAATGTATAACTAGAATAACCAATACAGAGAAGTGCTTAAAGGAGCTGATGGAGCTGAAAACCAAGGCTCAAGAACTACGTGAAGAATGCAGAAGCCTCAGGAGCTGATGCGATCAACTGGAAGAAAGGGTATCAGCGATGGAAGATGAAATGAATGAAATGAAGCGAGAAGGGAAATTTAGAGAAAAAAGAATAAAAAGAAATGAGCAAAGCCTCCAAGAAATATGGGACTATGTGAAAAGACTAAATCTACGTCTGATTGGTGTACCTGAAAGTGATGGGGAGAATGGAACCAAGTTGGAAAACACTCTGCAGGATATTATCCAGGAGAACTTCCCCAATCTAGCAAGGCAGGCCAACGTTCAGATTCAGGAAATACAGAGAACGCCACAAAGATACTCCTCGAGAAGAGCAACTCCAAGACACATAATTGTCAGATTCACCAAAGTTGAAATGAAGGAAAAAATGTTAAGGGCAGCCAGAGAGAAAGGTTGGGTTACCCTCAAAGGGAAGCTCATCAGACTAACAGCGGATCTCTCGGCAGAAACTCTACAAGCCAGAAGAGAGTGGGGGCCAATATTCAACATTCTGAAAGAAAAGAATTTTCAACCCAGAATTTCATATCCAGCCAAACTAAGCTTCATAAGTGAAGGAGAAATAAAATACTTTACAGACAAGCAAATGCTGAGAGATTTTGTCACCACCAGGCCTGCCTTACAAGAGCTCCTGAAGGAAGCACTAAACATGGAAAGGAACAACTGGTACCAGCCGCTGCAAAATCATGCCAAAATGTAAAGACCATCGAGACCAGGAAGAAACTGCATCAACTAACGAGCAAAATAACCAGCTAACATCATAATGACAGGATCAAATTCACACATAACAATATTAACTTTAAATGTAAATGGACTAAATTCTCCAATTAAAAGACACAGACTGGCAAACTGGATAAAGAGTCAAGACCCATCAGTGTGCTGTATTCAGGAAACGCATCTCACATGCAGAGACACACATAGGCACAAAATAAAAGGATGGAGGAAGTTCTACCAAGCAAATGGAAAACAAAAAAAGGCAGGGGTTGCAATCCTAGTCTCTGATAAAACAGACTTTAAACCAACAAAGATCAAAAGAGACAAAGAAGGCCATTACATAATGGTAAAGGGATGAATTCAACAAGAAGAGCTAACTATCCTAAATATATATGCACCCAATACAGGAGCACAAAGATTCATAAAGCAAGTCCTGAGTGACCTACAAAGAGACTTACCCTCCCACACATTAATAATGGGAGACTTTAACACCCCACTGTCAACATTAGACAGATCAACGAGACAGA
Source organism: Pan paniscus (assembly GCF_029289425.2). Taxonomy (NCBI): domain Eukaryota; kingdom Metazoa; phylum Chordata; class Mammalia; order Primates; family Hominidae; genus Pan; species Pan paniscus. Next base: position 61,581,256 of record NC_073258.2, read on the forward strand.
AAGTCAACAAGGATACCCAGGAATTGAACTCAGCTCTGCACCAAGCAGACCTAATAGACATCTACAGAACTCTCCACCCCAAATCAACAGTATATACTTTTTTTTCAGCACCACACCACACCTATTCCAAAATTGACCACATACTGGGAAGTAAAGCTCTCCTCAGCAAATGTTAAAGAACAGAAATTATAACAAACTATCTCTCAGACCACAGTGCAATCAAACTAGAATCTCACTCAAAACTGCTCAACTACATGGAAACTGAACAACCTGCTCCTGAATGACTACTGGGTACATAACGAAATGAAGGCAGAAATAAAGATGTTCTTTGAAACCAATGAGAACAAAGACACAACATATCAGAATCTCTGGGACGCATTCAAAGCAGGATGTAGAGGGAAATTTAAAGCACTAAATGCCCACAAGAGAAAGCAGGAAAGATCCAAAATTGACACCCTAACATCACAATTAAAAGAACTAGACAAGCAAGAGCAAACACATTCAAAAGCTAGCAGAAGGCAAGAAATAACTAAAATCAGAGCAGAACTGAAGGAAATAGAGACACAAAAAACCCTTCAAAAAATTAATGAATCCAGGAGCTGGTTTTTTGAAAGGATCAACAAAATTGATAGACTGCTAGCAAGACTAATAAAGAAAAAAAGAGAGAAGAATCAAATAGACGCAATAAAAAATGATAAAGGGGATATCACCACCGATCCCACAGAAATACAAACGACCATCAGAGAATACTACAAACACCTCTACGCAAATAAACTGGAAAATCTAGAAGAAATGGATAAATTCCTCGACACATACACTGTCCCAAGACTAAACCAGGAAGAAGTTGAATCTCTGAATAGACCAATAACAGGAGCTGAAATTGTGGCAATAATCAATAGCTTACCAACCAAAAAGAGTCCAGGACCAGATGGATTCACAGCTGAATTCTACCAGAGGTACAAGGAGGAACTGGTACCATTCCTTCTGAAACTATTCCAATCAATAGAAAAAGAGGGAATCCTCCCTAACTCATTTTATGAGGCCGGCATCATCCTGATACCAAAGCTGGGCAGAGACACAACCAAAAAAGAGAATTTTAGACCAATATCCTTGATGAACGTTGATGCGAAAATCCTCAATTAAATACTGGCAAACCGAATCCAGCAGCACATCAAAAAGCTTATCCACCATGATCAAGTGGGCTTCATCCCTGGGATGCAAGGCTGGTTCAATATACACAAATCAATAAATGTAATCCAGCATATAAACAGGGCCAAAGACAAAAACCACATGATTATCTCAATAGATGCAGAAAAAGCCTTTGACAAAATTCAACAACCCTGCATGCTAAAAACTCTCAATAAATTAGGGATTGATGGGACGTATTTCAAAATAATAAGAGCTATCTATGACAAACCCACAGCCAATATCATACTGAATGGGCAAAAACTGGAAGCATTCCCTTTGAAAACTGGCACAAGACAGGGATGCCCTCTCTCACCACTCCTATTCAACATAGTGTTGGAAGTTCTGGCCAGGGCAATTAGGCAGGAGAAGGACATAAAGGGTATTCAATTAGGAAAAGAGGAAGTCAAATTGTCCCTGTTTGCAGATGACATGATTGTATATCTAGAAAACCCCATTGTCTCAGCCCAAAATCTCCTTAAGCTGATCAGCAACTTCAGCAAAGTCTCAGGATACAAAATCAATGTACAAAAATCACAAGCATTCTTATACACCAACAACAGACAAACAGAGAGCCAAATCATGAGTGAACTCCCATTCACAATTGCTTCAAAGAGAATAGAATACCTAGGAATCCAACTTACAAGGGATGTGAAGGACCTCTTCAAGGAGAACTACAAACCACTGCTCAAGGAAATAAAAGAGGATACAAACAAATGGAAGAACATTCCATGCTCATGGGTAGGAAGAATCAATATCGTGAAAATGGCCATACTGCCCAAGGTAATTTACAGATTCAATGCCATCCCCATCAAGCTACCAATGACTTTCTTCACAGAATTGGAAAAAACTACTTTAAAGTTCATATGGAACCAAAAGAGAGCCCACATCGCCAAGTCAATCCGAAGCCAAAAGAACAAAGCTGGAGGCATCACACTACCTGACTTCAAACTATACTACAAGGCTACAGTAACCAAAACAGCATGGTACTGGTACCAAAACAGAGATATAGATCAATGGAACAGAACAGAGCCCTCAGAAATAACGTCGCATATCTACAACTATCTGATCTTTGACAAACCTGAGAAAAACAAGCAATGGGGAAAGGATTCCGTATTTAATACATGGTGCTGGGAAAACTGGCTAGCCATATGTAGAAAGCTGAAACTGGATCCCTTCCTTACACCTTATACAAAAATCAATTCAAGATGGATTAAAGACTTCAACGTTAGACCTAAAACCATAAAAACCCTAGAAGAAAACCTAGGCAATACCATTCAGGACATAGGCATGGGCAAGGACTTCATGTCTAAAACACCAAAAGCAATGGCAACGAAAGACAAAATTGACAAATGGGATCTAATTAAACTAAAGAGCTTCTGCACAGCAAAAGAAACTACCATCAGAGTGAACAGGCAACCTACAAAATGGGAGAAAATTTTTGCAACCTACTCATCTGACAAAGGGCTAATACCTAGAATCTACAATGAACTCAAACAAATTTACAAGAAAAAAACAAACAACCCCATCAAAAAGTGGGCGAAGGACATGAACAGACACTTCTCAAAAGAAGACATTTATGCAGCCAAAAAACACATGAAAAAATGCTCACCATCACTGGCCATCAGAGAAATGCAAATCAAAACCACAATGAGATACCATCTCACACCAGTTAGAATGGCAATCATTAAAAAGTCAGGAAACAACAGGTGCTGGAGAGGATGTGGAGAAATAGGAACACTTTTACACTGTTGGTGGGACTGTAAACTAGTTCAACCATTGTGGAAGTCAGTGTGGCGATTCCTCAGGGATCTAGAACTGGAAATACCATTTGACCCAGCCATCCCATTACTGGGTATATACCCAAAGGACTATAAATCATGCTGCTATAAAGACACATGCCCACGTATGTTTATTGCGGCATTATTCACAATAGCAAAGACTTGGAACCAACCCAAATGTCCAACAATGATAGACTGGATTAAGAAAATGTGGCACATATACACCATGGAATACTATGCAGCCATTAAAAATGATGAGTTCATGTCCTTTGTAGGGACATGGATGAAATTGGAAATCATCATTCTCAGTAAACTATCGCAAGAACAAAAAACCAAACACCGCATATTCTCACTCATAGGTGGGAATTGAACAATGAGATCACATGGACACAGGAAGGGGAATATCACACTCTGGGAACTGTTGTGGGGTGGGGGAGGGGGGAGGGATAGCATCGGGAGATATACCTAATGCTAGATGACGAGTTAGTGGGTGCCGCGCATCAGCATGGCACATGTATACATATGTAACTAACCTGCACAATGTGCACATGTACCCTAAAACTTAAAGTATAATAAAAAAAAAAAAAGAAAAAGACCATTAAAAAAAAAAGAAAAAAAAAAAGAAAGGAGATAAGCCAATAGTTTTCCAAGCTGACTTAGAAACTTGACAAAAAAATGGGTATCTCCTTACTGTTTGTCAGCATAACCTAACCTACCTTCTCTTATTATCTGTCAGTCTGAAATACCCCTCAATAATAAAAATGTCAAGACTTGAAAAAAAAAAAAAAGAAAGAAATGATAAACTTTAAAATACCTCAGGGAATATAAAATAAAAGAAAGTGAACTAGAAGATTTTCTGTGTAAAACTATTATGTACCCATAAAAATAGAAAATTAAAAAATTTTAAATTTTAAAAAAAGATGGTCCCAGTAAATGAGTTTAAAAAACAAAACACAACTGCATTCTGTTTACAAGAAACAGCTACACTAGTAACAAACAAATAGATTTAAGGCAAGAAGCATTGCTAAACGTATAATAGGGGACTTTCTATAATAAAAGGGTCGATTCACAAGAGAAATATTACATTTCTAGGTTTGAATGCTCCTAATAACAACTCAAAGCCAAAAGGAAAAGCTAACTCAGCTGAATGAGTAGAGAAAGCTAAAATCATCATAAGAAATTTTAGCACACATTTCTCAGCAACTGAAAGAATATGTAGACAGACCATAAAATTATAGAATTTTGAATACAATTGATAAAATTGACCTAAATGTCATATATAGAATGAACACTACACCAAATAACTACAATTATAATACTGTCAACTGACATTTTTAATTGACAGATAAAATTATATGTATTTATCATGTATAACATATTTTGAAGTACATATATGCATTGTGGAATGTTTAAATCTAGCTAATTAACAAAGGCATTACCTCCCATAGTTATCACTTTTGCAGTGAGAACACTTAACATTCACTATCTTTGCACTTTTAAGAATACAATAGCCATCATTCTCAGCAAACTAACACAGGAACAGAAAACCAAACACCTCATGTTCTCACTCATAAGTGAGAGTTGAACAATGAGAAGACATGGACACAGGGAAGGGAATATCACACACCAAGGCCTGTTGTGGGGTAGTGGGACAAGGGGAGGGAGAGCTTTAGAACAAATACCTAATGCGTGTGGGGCTTAAAACCTCGATGACAGGTTGATAAGTGCAGCAAACCACCATTGCACATGTATACCTGTGTAACCTGCACGTCCTGCACATGTATCCCAGAACTTAAAATAAAATAATAATAAAAAAAGAATACAATATACTGTCATTAACTATGGGCACCCCGCTGTACAACAGATCTCTTGAACTTATTCCTCCTATCTAACTAACTGATGGAAGTGATAAGACAATAGAATTACATCTTTAAAGTGCTCAAACAAAATAATGCCAACCCAGAATTCTAGGCCTGGTGAAAATGTTCTTCAAAAATGAAAGTGAAATAGCCAGGCGCAGTGGCTCAGGCCTGTAATCCCAGGACTTTGGGAGGCCAAGGTGGGCAGATCACTTGAGGTCAGGAGTTTGAGACCAGGCTGGCCAACATGGTGAAACACCATCTCTACTAAAAATACAAAAATTAGCAGGGCATGGTGGTGGGCAGCTTTAATCCCAGCTACTCGGGAAGCTGAGGCAGGAGAATCACTTGAACCTGGGAGGCGGAAGTTGAAGTGAGCCGGGACTGCGCCACTGCACTCCAGCCTGGGCAACAGAGCAAGACTCCATCTCAAAAACAACAACAACAACAAAAACACAATGAAAGTGAAATAAAAACAACTGAAAAAATTGACAGATTTCACTTAGAACATTTTCAAGAATTAGCCATGTGCTGAGCCTACAAGCCTCAACAAAATTCAAAGGATTAAAATCATACACAGTATATTGTCTGAAAACAATGGAATTGAATTAAATGTCAATTTTAAAAAGGCAAAAAAAAATCCCCAAAACTGTTTTGAAATTCTAAGTTATACAAGGCTCAAAGAATTTACAATAGACATAAAAAAATTAAAGACAAAATAATAGAAATATTTATATAAATTGATTACAACTAAAGTGTGCTTAGAGGAAACTTTACGACCTCAAAGGCAAGTATCAGGAAGGAAAATAGACTAAAAAGTAAATTATCTAAATATTCATACCAAGAAATTAGATTAAAAAATTAAATTTAAAGAAAACGAAAGAATTGAGATATAGTATTCTATAATAGACATAACAAAGAATAGAGATAAAAACTAATGAAATACAACACAAACAATAGATAAGATAAAATAAAGCTAAAATATGGATGTTTGAAAAACTAATAAAATTGGTAAACCCCTAGATATTTAAAAAGAAAAAAGAGAAAACACAAACTATCATTATCAGAAATGAAGGTGTATCACTATCAATACAATAGCCAAGAATATATGAGGAAATTATTAACATAAAAATTATTTGATGCGTTAGATGATTGTTTCCTTATAAAACCTACCTACCAAAACTATGCAAAACCACCTGCCATGACTAACACAGGAAAAAATGTATATATCTGATTGGGCTTATATCTAATAAAAAATCAAATACATAATTTAAAACTTTCTCTCAAAAAAGAAAAAGCAAAGCCTTGCAGGAGCAGACTAATTTCTTCTAAACATTTAGAAAAGAAACAACACCAAACTGAATACTTTCAGTTCACTTCCCAACTCACGAGTATTCATGTGAGGCTGTCACAAGTTTGACATGAAAACATAAGGACATTATAAAATATTTAAAAATTACGGGTAACTCTATCTTGTAAACTTTGTGAAGAAATCTGAAATAAAATATTAACAAAATCAAATTCAGCACAATATATGATAATATACCGTGGCCAAGTCAGTGGATACCAGAAGTACACAATTGATTTCACATTCAAACATCAATCAGTGATACACCTAAATGTGAAATCCTAAACTATAAAGCTTGAGTGGGTGGGCTGCAGGGAACTTAGGAGAATATCTTCACGACCATGGGAGTAGACAAAGCTTTCTTAGATAAAACATAAAAGGGACTAAATATAGGGGAAAAATAAAATAAAATGGACTACCAAAGCACAGAAAGGGAGAAAATTTCCTCTCTCTCTATATCTCTCTCTCACACAAAAGACCCACATGCAGAATATATTAAGCACTGCTGAAAATCAATAATAAAAAGGCCAAAAAAAGATTAAGACTTGAGCAAGCAGTTCACAAAGAAAGATAGATAAATGGCTAGTGAGCATGTGAGAACGTGCTCAACATTATTAATCATCAGATAAATGCAAATTAAAATCACAATAAGACACTACTCCACACACACCAGAATCATTTTAATTAAAAGGACCACCAATACCGGGTGTTGGAAGGAATGTGAAGCAACTGGAACTCTCATACCCTTTTGATGGAAATGGGAAACGGAAAATGGTTCAACCACCTTGGAAAACCATTGGGTGGTTTTTTAAAAAGTTAATCATACACCTACTTTATGTCTCATGATATAGACAAAAATGTTTATAGCAGTCCTATTCATTATAGTTAAACTGATAAGGAATTCAAATTTCTATCAACAACAAAATGGCTAAAAAAAGGTAATTATTCAAATAATAGAATACTTCTCAGCAATATAAAAGAACAACCTACTGACACAGAGGAGCATGAATGAATTTCAATTTATTATACTGAGGCAAACGATTTCAGATAAAAAATAAACAGGCAAATTTAACACATGATGCTAGAAATCAGAAGGGTGGTTGACTCTCAATAGGGTGGGAGGATTGATTGGGAAGGGACACAAGAGAACCTACTGGGGTGATAAAAATGTGATATATCTTGACGTGGAAAGAAAAAGAGATAAAAGACATTTCTTCTTTTTTTTTTTTTTGAGATGAAATCTCACTCTGTTGCCCAGGCTGGTGTGCAGTGATGTGATCTCGGCTTACTGCAACTTCCATCTCCCAGGTTCAAGTGATTCTCCTGTCTCAGCCTCCCGAGTAGCTGAGATTACAGGCTCATGCTGCCATGCCCAGCTAATTTTTTGTATTTTAGTAAAGATGGGGTTTCAGCATGTTGCCCAGGCTGGTCTCAAACTCCTGAGCTCAGGCAATCCACCAGCCTCGGCCTCCCAAAGTGCTAGGATTACAGGCATGAGCTGGCGCAACCAGCCAAAATACACTTCTTTATATATAAACTTTGATATAGTTAAAAATGGAAAATATAGTTTTAAAGCAGATAACAGCAACATTTTCATGTGTTTATATACAGAGTGCATATAACTGACAAGAAGTCAAGAAAAAATTTTCTTTTTAAAAGATAAAGAATATGAGGAAAGAATTTACAAAAAGGAAACTACAATGGCCAAACATACAATAATGCTCCAATTCACTAATAGTCAGGGAAATGTCAATTAATTTAACAATGAACTAATATTTACATCACTAGACTGGCAAAAATTAATGAGTTATAATTTATGGCTGGTATTTATCACTGGTGAAAACAATGTTCTTGTATATCAGGACTAGAAGTGTGCAATGTCACTGCCATTTTGGGAAGCAAGGATACAACATTTACCTACCTGAATGATAAACAGACCTTTTAACCCAGATGTCTATCTCTACAGCAATTAAACCACCTATATATAAGGTATATGTACAACAATGCTATTGCAGCATTGTTCAGAGGGGTAAAACAAACAAACAAAAAAACACAGAAAAAAAGAGGAAATCAATCAGTTCCTGTCACAAAAGAATAAATGAATGATGACAAACTACACCATGAAATATTATGTGGCCATTAAAAACCATGTGGCTCTAAAATAGCTCTTCAATCTATAGTTAAAATATAGTAGACAAATAAGGCTTCAGGAGAGGATGTTAACCATATTAACCTTTGCAACCTAAGTATAAAGTAAAGCTCTCAGAAGACTGCAAACTTTAACTGGTAAGTGCAGGTCTGCAGCCTCTGGGCTACTGACAAGATGTGTATCTCTATTTGTGCTCATAGTTGCCAAAATACAAAATATTTTGAAGGTCTTTTGCTGTGATTGAAAAAAACACAGGTGGGGCCGGGCCATGGTGGCTCATGCCTGTAATCCCAGCACTTTGGGAGGCCGAGGTGGGCAGATCACCTGAGGTCAGGAGTTCAGTGCTCCCAACATGGTGAAACCCCGTCTCTACTAAAAACACAAAAACTAGCCGGGTTTGGTGGTGGGCGCCTGTAATCCCAGCTACTCGGGAGGCTGAGGCAGGAGAATCGCTTGAACCTGGGAGTTGGAGGTTGCAGTGAGCCGAGATCCTGCCATTGTACTCCAGCCTGGCTGATAAGAGTGAAACTCCGTCTCAAAAAAAAAAAAAAAGACAAAAAAGAAACCAAAAAAACGGTGGAACTACTAGCCTATGCTTCTTATGTCTCTTTCGCTTTCTCTTTTACTAAGCCAATAGTTTTCTTTTTTCCCTCTTTTTCTTTTCTATTTTTAGTTCTTTTTCCTGTTTCTTCACCTTCTTTCTTTCCCCTTCATTAGACCACCTTTTATATATGCATTTCTTTGCATTTTATGCATTTATAAAATGGACTATTTCCTACATATATAAATCAAAAATGTATTTTTATATGCCTTTCTCTAAAAAGATAATATGCTATGCTATGCTATGCTATGCTATCCCATGCTATGCTATGCTATGCTATCCTATGCTATGCTATGCTATGCTCTGCTATCTTATGCTATGCTATGCTATCCTATGCTATGCTAGCTATCCTATGCTATGCTAGCTATCCTATCCTATGCTATGCTATGCTATCCTATGCTATGCTATGCTATCCTATGCTATGCTAGCTATCCTATGCTATGTTAGCTATCCTATGCTATGCTATCCTATGCTATGCTATGCTATCCTATGCTATGCTATGCTATGCTATCCTATGCTATCCTATGTTATGCTATGCTATGCTATCCTATGCTATGCTATCCTATGCTATGCTATGCTATCCTATGCTATGCTATGCTATCCTATCCTATGCTATGCTATCCTATGGTATCCTATGCTATGCTATGCTATGCTATCCTATGCTATCCTATGTTATGCTATGCTATGCTATCCTATGCTATGCTATCCTATGCTATGCTATGCTATCCTATGCTATGCTATGCTATCCTATCCTATGCTATGCTATCCTATGGTATCCTATGCTATGCTATGCTGTGCTATCCTATGCTGTGCTATGCTGTGCTATGCTATGCTATGCTATGCTATGCTATGCTATGCTATGCTATGCTATGCAATGCAGTGCTATGCTATCCTATGCTGTGCTGTACTATGCTATGCTATCCTAGGCTATGCTATGCTATGCTATCCTATTCTATGCTATGCTATCCTATGCTTAAATAGATAGATACTCTCATAATCCTTCACTGATTTGATTCCTAAGCATCAGATACACTTGAGATATTTGGGGAAGCTTTTATTATCTGGGCATCACTATGTCATTATAATCAGGAAAACCATTACTGTGCCAACATGATGACTCTTCATTTTTTTTTCTTCTTCTTCTATTACAGGGAATTTTGATTACATTGATGACTTTCAGCATTATTGAATTATTCATTTCTCTGCCCTTCTCAATTTTGGGGTGCCACTCAGAGGATTGTGATTGTGAACAATGTTGTTGACTAGCACTGTGGGAATAAAGATATGTTAAAATATTACTTAGCAATGACTTCTGCTTGTAAGGGAAAGCCAAAGGACACATAGAATCTTAAGGCTGGGAACTCTTTGAAGCAAAGGGGAGTGGCTCAAGTGAAGGGGTTCTGGGGACATTTTGACTGATAAAGCACATTCTGCCTCTTGGCAATGCCATCTGCACCTCTCCCCAAATCAAATGGTCACCTTGGTGTTGTCACCTCTGTTAGTCATGCATTATTTCAACTAAAGGACAGCAATGTGGTGTTGCAAAGATAGGAACCAAAGCCCAAGGTCTGGGGTGACCCAGTCATCTAACTTCTCTGGTTGATGACATCTCCTGTTGATTTCACTAAGAGACTCCACCCAGTGGCTCCTACTCCAGTGGTGTGTGGAAAGATGAGCTGGTTGGTGGAATGGTTTGGCCCATAAATTCTACATTAATGCTGCAAGATCATCGATGTTAAAGAGCTGATCAACTAGAATACTAACAATAGTAAAAATAATGAGGGCAAATATTGGTGGAACCACTACTATATTCCAGGCATCATTCTAAGTATTATATAGGTGTTACTCATTTAATCTCACAAAAGTCCTAGGAGGTGAATTGTATTATTATACCCATTTTACAGAAAAGGAAACTGAAGCACAGAGGGGGTAAGTAATTTGCTCAAGGTCATAAAGTTTGCAATGGCAGAGCCATAGTATCAACAGGCAGCCGGTTCCAGAATCCAAGGTCTTAATTCCAATGCCAAGCAAAGTTTGGAAGGAACTACTTTCCTCTGGATTCTCTTAACAGCTTTTGCATTCAATCTGTTATGATATCTCGTGTTCTGTAGCCTATGGAGTATACTACTGTAAACTTGTGAAAAGAGAAATAAAGTCTTAGTATTATTACAAAAATAGTTTTGAACTTATAGGGCACCTACAAAGGTCTCAAGGACCCCAGGAAATCCCAGACCACACTTTGAGAACCACTACCTTATATGGTATTGCCTCTCACTGGCTGAATACCTCCTAAGTATTAGAGGTCTCACCTGTATCATCTCACTTGTCCTGACAGCCCTCAGGGTAGATATGTCTTTTGTCATAGTCATAAAAATTGAAGCTCAAAGTGGTTAGCTTTTCTGAGAGCACAAAAGGAGCATGATTTAGAAAGAGGATTTGAGTCAAGTTCCCTAACTTCAAATCCCATTATCCTATGTTGTTTATGGTATAGAAAAAAAAAACTCAGCATACTCAAAAAATGATGTAACAGGCTTTCATTTCTACTATTTGCTGGCAGCAGCTTAGGTTATAGGTGCATTTGTGAAGGTGAGGGATACAACATGGCAGGAAAAATAAGTAAGTTTTTTACTTCAGTGAAGTTAGGTTATGATGAAAAATACTTGGCAACTGAATGATGTACAGATGTGTGAGGCTTGAGATATATTTGAGGGTGCAAAGTCTTGGGCTTTTAAGTCAACTAGGTTTAAATGTTGTCTTGAAGTCAAAAAATAGTAGATGCAAGTTGTGGAGAAAAGGGAATGCTTATACACTTCTGGGGGGAATGTAAATTAGTTCTGCCACTGTAAAAAAAGCAGTTTGGCAATTTCTCAAAGAACTCAAAGCAAAATTACTATTCAACCCAGCAATCCCATTATTGGGTACATACCCAAAGGAATATAAATCGTTCTACCATAAACACATATGCACGTATATGTTCATTGCAGCACTATTTGCAATAGCAAAAACGTGGAATCAACCTAAATGCCCATCAACAGCAGACTGGATAAAGAAAATGTGGTACATATACACCATGGAATACTACATAGCCATAGAAAAGAATGAGATAATGTCCTTTGCAGCAACATAGATGAAGCTGGAGGCCAGTATTCTAAGCAAACTAACACAGGAACTGAAAAGAAAATACTGCATGTGTTCTCACTTATAAGTGGGAGCTAAACATTGAGTACATATGGACACAAAGAAGGGAACAACAGGCACTGGGGCCTACTTGAGGGTGGAGGATGGGAGGAGGGTGAGGATCAAAAAACTACTATTGGGTACTATGCTTATTACCTGGGTGACAAAGTAACCTGTATATCAAACCCCCATGACATGCCACTTACCTATATAACACATCTGCACATGTACCCCGAACCTAAAATAAAATTTAAAAAACAAAAGAAAGAAGAAATGTTAAAATTATTAGAAATAAAGATAGAAGACTTCTTTACAAGGTCAAGGTAGTAAAGAATTTCTTAAACAGATCCCAGAACATGAATAGTACCAGCAAGAACTGATACAACCCATTTAGTCGTTATTAAGAATGTTACGTAAGTGTGACGAGAGCAGCTACAAATCAAAGCCTTTTAGCAACACAAATAACCAACAAAAATAATGGGATATAGAATATATAAAATCCTCCTATACATTAATAGAAAAATACAACTTGATGAAAACTTAGTCCAAAGCCATGCACAGCCATTTCACAGGAGACAGAAACAAAGGTTAATATATGAAAAGCACTCAATTTCTTAAGCAATTGTGGAATGAAAGGAACACTCCTACCACAATGGTATGAGTGTAAATGAAGACAACCACTTTAAAAACTATTCCCTAGTAAAGGTAAAGATACACATACTTTATAACCCAACAATTCCACTGCTAGTTAATATACGCAAGAGAAATTCTTGTACATGTGCAACATATGACACGTACGAATGTTTCCAGAGCAGGATTGCCTGCAATACCTCAAATGTCCACAGACAGAGAACAGATCAATTGTACCATGTTCCCTACTTGAGGACCACATATTGGTAAAAATAAATTACTTGAAGCAAATCAACAAAGATGAATTTTACACATTTAATGTTGAGTAAAGAAAGCAAGTCACAAAAGAACATCTTATTAATTCTACCTAAATAATGATTAGAAAACACAAAAACTAAGCAATATGTCGTGTGAAATGTAAACATATGTGGAAAGTCAAAATACAATGAAAAGGAAGAGAGTGATAAACACCAAATTCAGCATAATTGTGAGCTCTGATAAAGAGGGTGGCTTGGGGAAGGATAACCTGAGAGCTTTCAAAGGTATCAGTGACACTCTTGTATCTCTAATCATGGCTGTGGGCACATGGTTTCTTGTCTCACTGTTATAAGTACTTTTTCATACATATTATTTAATTTTTTAAGAAATATAATTGAGAAAGCAAAACAACATCTTATTTTCATTAAATTTTTTATCACATAATGATATTTTTATAGTTAACACCTGCAGAAAAATGTTACCGTTACATATCAGTAACACTTCATCTCCAATGATAGCATATTTATTGGTACATAAGAGAAAAAACTCTTTTCAATACTATGAGGTCATAATTGCATTTTTTTCTTCAGCTATATTCCCACATCACAAAAGCAAAGGGAGTGATCCAGTAATCTGCACATGGGAGTACATCAGACATTTTTATATCTTAAAACGAATAATAATAAATGTTTTGCCATTTAAAGCTGTGTCACTTGAACAAATTAATCTTTGCGGGCTTAAAATTTTTAGACTAGAATGCAATAATAGTAATACCTACCTAATGGGTTTACTGTGAACCTTAAATGAAACATGGAAAGTGAGTTTATCAGTGCCTGGAACTTAAAAATCACTTAGTAAATGCTAGTTTTTGAAATTTATAATTGAGATTTTCTTGCTCTAAACATCACTTATTTTACCATTTACCAGCTTTCCAACTTGGGAATGGCTTCCTCCATTTCCTGAAATTTAGTTTCCACAATTATAAAACAGAATCAATATTATATGTGTGGTAAGGCTTATATATGGACAATTCTTGACATAAAAGTAATTATTTAACTAATATTACCTTCCTAGCTGTTCCAAATGTATAGTCCCTTAGAACAGAAACAAGACCCTATCAACTATAAAGTTCTTAAGTATTTCAATTTACATTTTCCTTACTATGAATTATTTATAAGTGCAACAATGGGATTTTCTGACCTGTAACCAAGTTCTATTTGCAATTAGATCTTTAGCCTCACCTCTGATGAGCCCTATGTCTCCCTTACCAATTCTTTGACACCAGAACCCTCCAACAGCAGATAATTCTGGGTGCCAGGGCCTTGCTGAGAAGTTGAGAACGTGGCATAATGTTACTTCCTAATATCGGAGAGCCTGGGGACAATCACCTGGGTGAAAGAAAAAGCCAAACAGAACCATTCCTTCTCAGCACTGCCAGGGACACAGCAATCACAAAAACTGACCCTGCCTTCAAGGGACAAGGAGACAATGGCTGATTAAGGCAAGGACACAGATAATTATGATGTAGCATACAGTTTTCATATAGAAGGCAATGATTAAAAAAATTGGAGTGCTAGAACACGCAGAGAATAAAAAGGAAATTCACATCAGAAAAATACTAACTAAATAAAAGTTGGCATACTTTTATGTAGACTTTAAGATTGTCTTTTGGAAGCAAGGTCACTAGATAATGAAAATAGGCTTAATTCAAAGAGAAATATTTTAAATATGTTATCAACCTAATAAAATATTCTCAAACCTTGGGGGAAGAGTGATGGTGATACATCAAATAAGATGCTATTGACAAGTCCAAATTGTAGTGAGAATTTCAACACACTCAAGCACTAAAATGTTGATCATTCAAATGAGCAAAGACAAGGTAAATGTTTATGCATTCATACAAATTCAAATTCAAGTTTATTTGGGAAGAATCATACATAGAGCCACCTAAGTTATCTCGTTGGCCACAAAGTAGCAAACAACCTGAGACTGACTGGGGAAATACAGGACTCAAACAGAGAAAAGGATGCAAAAGACCAGGTTGTGCTGCCACAACTCAAGCCCCTTTGCTGCCATACATTTGCCAAGTCCTGACCCTGTTCCCATGCCAACTAAAATGAAGGCACATGCCTCTAACCACCCCACCATCCAGGACTCAAACCTCAGGTTTCACAATCATCCACAACTCAGACCCTAGGTAATTGTCCTCCCATCACCAATCACTCAAGCATTTCAGCAGATATGCATAGACCCTCAATTAGAATGTTAAATGGATGATGGATCTTCTGTTCCCACTCTCCTTCACTCTACAGCATCTCTGAGAGGTGACTGCATGACTTTACTTGAGTATTCTTGAAGAAGTAAATTCTCTATTGAAATGGTAGCCAGTTCCCCTAATGAACGGCTCCAACAATTTTTTTTTTTTAGAGTGGCATCTTTTTAAATATCACACCACAATCAGCCTCCCCAGAACTACTTCTACCCAGTGGATCTAACCCTATGGTTCCAAACTATCTTAAATTTAAAAAGAGAGGCAGAAAGAGAAAGAGAGAAGAGATGAAAGAGAGAGACAGGAATGAACCTCGAATTAGGCAACAGAGCTGCCTGCCATATTTCATCCCTTTAGATTAAATAAACAAATAATTACCTAACTATAGCTCTGTGTCTCTAATAAAATGAAGCAATGAACAAGGAAATAAAAATGTAATTAAAAATCCCACATATGAACATAAAAGTTGAATATTGTAGGGGGAGAGAGAGGACATTATCTTTGGGCAAAACTTTGATTCACATCCCAAATATTTAGACTCTCCTGACACTACCAACTTCTTCCATTTCCCTACTTGATCTAGTACTGTGCTTGATGACCCTGCAGCTCCAGACTAGACTAAAAAGAGAGGGGACACAAGGGAACTTGACAGATGGAAGAAAAAGGTGGGTTCAGAAGTAAAAGTGCTATTTCAATTTATATTTCCAAATATGGAGGCTAATTCTTGCTTTGAGTGGCTGGGTACATGTACTATGGCACTAAAGTATAATTTTAGGCCATTTCTGCTAAATCTGACACAAGATATATACATGGTTCATAAGAAACTTAAGTGTGAGCCAATGAGGACAATATTTGGGGACCCCTAAGTATAGTGCTGCCAAGTGTACAGCCTCAGTGATTCTTGAATCTCTGCATGGATGCCTCCTGCCCACCTACTCAGCCCTAAAAGTGAAGCCAGAAGGTAAAAGTCAGTGCTAACAGCCCATCTTTGACCAACTTCTAGAATCTTTCTTGTCCTCAGGGACCTACCATCCACACCTGCTTATAGGGTGGGGGCTGCAGAAGTTCTTCTAATTAAGGTAGCATGAGCATGCCAGGCAGTCCCCTGGGGTCTTTTTCAAGAAGTGAAACCTGGTAAGGCAGAAACTATTTTTGCACCTCCTTCAGCTATGGTAAGTGTTAAACCAAAGTAATTGGAGCGAAGCCCAAGGTAGCAGAAGCTACTGATTTCCTGTCACCTGATGTCTATCAGCGATTTCATCTTCAGGCCTGGACTACATCACTCACCCTCCCAGTGTGCTTGAGAAACAAACTGCACCCACTGAACTCCGCAGCTAGCATCCAAATCAGCCCTTGAGATTTGAGGCCTTGGAGACTCAGGTAAGGAATCAATTTGCTTTCTTTAAATGACTTAAAGGAGGTGATGGATAAGGTATAGAATGGTTTTGAAGACTGGAGGTTCTTGATCTTAATTCTAGAGTTTCCCTAGTCAGACTTCCTAATAGTTCTATGACTTAAGGAAGGGTGACGATATCAAGGCTTGCTGCCCACTCACTCCTCTAATCAGTCTCCCTCTCAACAATTACCCTATGCAGTCAACTGTGAATCATTCCACAAAAGTAGTAGATTGCAGCATATATATTAAATCATGGTTTCTAAACCATTGGGTTCAAACTGGAGCTCTACCACTAACAAACAATATAACCTTGGGCAAATTACTAAACCTCTAAAGCCTCAGCTTCCTCATCTATAAAATGGGGGCAATGGTACCCATTGCATTATGAAAATTAGAACTAAAATCCTGAATCCCTTAGGACTTCCCAATACCAAATGAGAAAATAATCAGTCGTAGGCATAATGAAAAAAACTCCATTCCTCTTCCTGTAAATGCTTTTGTCTACATTAAATGTAAATATACCTAGAAGTATAGGTGGCTTTACAGGCTAACATTTTCTGGAGGGGATTTGTGGACACCAAGTTGAGCATGAAATCCTGCCTCAAATCTATCACATGGGAAACCAAGAGTAAGAGGGGGCGCTGCAGATGTGGGGGAGCTCTAATGAAGGAAAACAAGGATTAATTTTAATCAGGCCATTACTGTTTTCTGAATCCAGTATATAAGTGATTCCCTTTCCCTGTTTCCCATAAAATGGCTTAATCTCACTGAGAATCCGGTGGAAAGAAATGTTTAATCCAGCATTGTGAGCATTTTTGTGTGTGTGTTTTGTTTGTTTGTTCATTTTTTAGTGGAGACAAGGTTTCTCCATGTTGGCCAGGCTGGTCTCGAGCTCCCGACCTCAGGGGATCCACCTGCCTCGGCTTCCCAAAGTGCTGGGATTACAGGTGTGAGCCACTGCACCTGGCCATTGTGAGCACTTGTTAAGCTTCCCTGAGGAAGTAGCTGAGTTTGATGTTCAGCTTAATGTAATTGAGCTCATAGTACATAGAAAACAGGTTCCCTATGCAAGTCTAGTAGGATACAGGATTCTCCGAAGAAAGTAGTTGATGTCTAGTAAGGAAAGCAAAGAGCTAGGAGCTCTGAAGAATTCCTTGCAATCAGGCAAGGAGAGCAGGAACGCCCTCAGGTGATGTGCATATCTAATGCAGAGTTTGATTGAAAGTAAAGAGGGAGGGAGAAGGAACACTTCAAAGTTGAGAAGATTCAGGAAAGAAGGTAGAGGACATGTATAGACCAGTGGCTCTGGTGGCGGTAGTGGGATATGAGCTTGGGAAGTCATACAGGGCTGAATTCCAAAGGCCTTGAGGGGTTAGATGAAGGGTTTCTCCAGCAGGTAATGACAGGCCAGCAAAGGAGTTCAGGCTCAGGAAGAGCATCACTCAAAGCAGTGATCGGGAGCTTGATGTAGCAGCCTTGTGGACAATGGATTAGAAAAGAGAAAGACTGAAGGCAGAAAAGCATGAATGGAAATGAGAAACTCACAGGTGACTCTGGATATAGAAAAAAGACCCACATGGAAAATGTATTGCAGAGGTAGAAATGGCATGACTTGGCCACTGACTGACCAATAGCCAAGATGAAGATGGACTGAGAGATGATGGAGCTAAAGTGAAATGTGGTCCCAACTATCTAAGCCTGGGTGGCAGGAGAAACAAATAAAACAATCTGAGACACGAGGCCTGAGAAAAGACCACTGACTTCACAGCACAGTCCTCAAAGAGCAGTTTCAGTCCACTGACTGGCGGAAACTAGTTGCCAAGCATTGAGAAGTGAGTGGGTGGAGAGGAGGTGGGGGAAGAGAGTGGGTAGCAAAGCTTTGAAGCAGCTGCGGTGAAGAAAAAGTGAGCCTGGGCAGTGGGCAAGGACATTGCTAGATTAAAAGAAGAGGACTTTGGGATTCAGGGACACTGAAGTACATTTTAGTCATAAAAGGAGTATTTAGCACCTTAACAAATGCAACTTATCTCATATTCTCAAAATGATACTTTGAAATGGGGAAGGCAACTATTACCTTAAACTTACAGAGAGACCACAAGAGGAGCAAGCAAGAGAGCTGGGACTAACTCTGTCTGCTACATATTGCCAGAAATTGGGAGACTGAAGGTGCAAAGAAGAAATAATTTCTTGGAAGGGCTAACAGCTTGGTTGGACTGAGATGGGCTGAAAAGCACAGAGGGAAGGGAAGTAAGAGCACTCTTCCTCGGAGATAAGTGCACAGGAGGCCAGAAGGGATAAAAATGCAAAGCTATTTTGAGTGGAAAAGAATGAAGATGAGGTAACAACAGTGAGGCAGTTTTTAAACTTCTCAGTACATGATGGTACGAGTGGACTTAAAAGTCTATTCAAACCAAAACCCATAAAGGCTGTGAGATCTTATTCAGTGGATGGACATGAAAACAGGGGTGCCTTTAAAAATAAAAAAATATTTGCAGGAGTTAGTGTGAGTAATTAAATGTGGTACTGAGTGATCACCTGAGTCTCTATTTTAACATTCATGCTGATTTGGACACCAGCAAATGTAAAATCTTATTGTTATCATATTTTGGCTAATGTGGTCCATAACCCCTACTAATCTACCAATTAGTCTTTGAGCATAACTGTGCATTGGGCACTAAGACATTGTGAACAATTTATTTTAATGATAAGGCAAAATTGCGAGAATCTCCAATCTCCGTAGGCGAGTTTTATGTATTTATGAATTCTCATGGAACGAAAGCTTTTCATTACAGTCAGCCCACAATGCCATAAATCGATTAATATATTTACCTCTCATATATGAGACAGATATATATATAATCAGATATATATATGAGAGATAGTTTCCATAAAAAATAAAAAACAGAGAAAGCACTCATGTGTTTCTTTATAAACTACTATTTTATACAAATATTTGTTTAAGGTTTGTAGAAGTATAGTTGCCATCATGAGATACCATTTTAACAGAGAAATATCACACACACACACACACAGCCCTCGTGGTCATTATTGCCATTAGTTACAACAGGCATAGCCCAAGTAGAATTGGCTTACAAAAAAGTTTATCTCGCCAGTAATACAGACACAGCTTTAATCAAGCAGTTGATGAATAAAATGAAATTAAAACAATGGCAGTCCAATCATCTCCTTCAATTCAAACAATTGATGACCTTTGCACTTTAAGTTATCTTCACTAAAGTTACCCCTCTGTGGCGGAGTGTAGTGACTCCCAGCTCATTCCATACTTGCCATAGGACCTTGGGAAAAATAACCTCTCTCAACCTCCATTTCTTCATCTGCAGAAAGTAGTCAAAATGCCTACTTACGAAGGTGTTGAGGGAGTTGGCAATACCATATACAATATCCCTAGTATATAGTAGATGCTCAGTAAACAACTATAATTATCTGGACTCACCTATGGTACAGCAGAAAAAGCATCAACATCAGAGCCATGGTGAGTGCCTTCTAGCTTGGCTCTGTTGCTAACTGTGAGGTCTTTACTAAGGCACATTCTATACCCAGACTGCAGTTTCCTCATTTGTGAAATGAACAGAATGGTTTCTGAGGTTTGGACTAGCTCTAGAAATCCTACCTAGTGACCAGAATCCGTCCGCAAACTCTTTAGTGGGCTATATTAAAATATCTGTTTTTGTTAGAGGTCTTGTAGAGTGGCTTGTTGTACAAAGCAGATCCCCAGGACCATGTGGCATCTGGCTATCTAGGGCAGGGGCAAAATCAAGTGAGAAACAACCAAAGTTTCTTCTCTCTTTCCTCTAGCCCATGTGCCAGACAGATAATACTTTTCAACTGATTTATAGTCATTCACATAGTGCATATATTGGAAGGAGAAAAGAGGGGTCATAAGGGAAAGGCTGAATTCCTATTTCTCACAGGAGACAAAGCAGCCTGGTACCCTGGACGCCTAATTTGAGAAATCCAAGTCTTCATTTCAAATCTTTACAGGCTGGGCGTGGTGGCTCACAGCTATTATCCTAGCACTTTGGGAGGTGGAGGGGGGCAGATTGCTTGAGTCCAGGAGTTCAAGACCAGCCTGGGCAACATGGCAAGACCCCTTCTCTAAAAAAATATATAAAAATTAGCTGAGTATGGTGGTGGTTGCCCGTGGTCCCAGCTACTCCAGTGGCTGAGGCAGAAGGATCACCTGAGCCCAGGAGGTAGAGGCTGCAGTGCGCTGTGATCATGACACTGCACTGCAGCCTGGGCGACAGAGCGAGGCCCTGTCATGAAAACAAACAAACAAACAAAAAATATTTACTAATTATGTAACTTGGCACAAGTAACCTAGCTTCTCCGTGCCCTTGTTTCCTCTTCTATAAAACACAGGTGATGATTCACCCCTTGCCTGTTCTATAAGGCTCAGATGAGATGCCATGTGTCAAATTTACTTCCAGCCCTAAAGTAGGTATAAATGTGACAGTAGTCAGCTGCCTGTTTTACAGCACAGCTGCAGCTACTCAGCTCTGATTGACTTCAGTAAGATATACTTCAGGCTGTGGTCTAATGGCTGGGATGTGGCACCGGCTTCAGTAAGATATGTGACCTGGATAGACAGTCTTGATTTCCAAGACATCTTACATGACTTACAAGCAATAAAGACAAGAGCAAAGATGTGTCCCCAAAAGAGGGATTTTCAGATTCCAGGAAAGACCCAGTGGAGTCCGCATAAGTGGTTAACATGAACAAGTGAATGCTAAGGAAACCCAAGATGAAGATTGAACAGAATCTTAAAATGTCTGAGCTGGAAAGGGCCTTATTAATTGCCTTCTCACTTCAGAAATGAATAAATCATGAAAACTGATAAATAGCATTTACTACACTCTCCCTTTGTCCTAGGCACAATTACATATGTTAATTTATTTATGTCTTACATCTCAGAGAGGGGTACTGTTCTAACTTTACAGAAGGATAAAATCGAAACTAATGCTCAGCAAAGTACAAAGAACAAGAATAGCAACAAAAATAACTATTTATTCCAACATGGGTTCTTTGCATACATTTATTTCTTCAATAATATTTATTAAGAAGTAACTAAATCCAAAAATTATTTTAGATCCTGAACAAGAGAGAACAAAATCTCTACTTTGATGGAACTTCCATTCTGTGGGGAAGAGACTGACAATAAGCAATTAAATAAATAAGGTAATTTCCTACAGTGATCAATGCCATAAAGCAATTAAGATAGGATTTTGTAAAAGACAGCAAATAGGAGTACATGTTATAGATTGAGGGTTCAAGGTAGGCTCCTCTAGGAGCTGACATTTGAGCTACACCTGAACAAAAAGACACTAGCCATGCACAGACCATGAGCCCAGTTAAGTGTTATAGCAGCCCACGAGATAAGAATTATTATTATTTCAATTTTACAGTTGAACCTGAGGCCCAGAGAATTTAAAGAACTTGCCCAACACCTCAGAACAAATGGAGGAATCACTATTGAAACCTAGGCAATCTGACTCAGGAGGCCACAGTCTTATATACTGCATTAGAAAGCCTTAGAGAGCCTTTTCTTTTTCTTTGAGACCGAGTCTCACTCTGTTACCCAGGCTGGAATGCAGTGGCATGATCTCAGCTCACTGCAACCTCTGCCTCCTGGGTTCAAGCAATTCTCCTGCCTTAGCCTCCCGAGTAGCTGGGATTACAGGTGCACACCAACATGCCTGGCTAATTTTTGTATTTGTAGTAGAGATGGGGTTTTGCCATGTTAGCCAGGCTGGTCTCAAACTCCTGACCTCAGGTGATCTGCCCATCTTGGCCTCCCAAAGTGCTTGGATTACAGGCATGAGCCACCATGCCTGACCTAGAGAGCCTTCTTGATGTGACTTGCACAAGGTGGCAGAGTTAGAGACAGAGAGAGGCCTGGAATCGACCCCTCCTGCTTCTACAGATAGTCCTTACCATACTCTGCAATGTTGCCTCTGGCCCATCATAATGCACAAAGGCAGATAAGCAAAAGGACAAGGACAAGTCCATTGAAAATACATTTTTCAATATTAAAGCACAAGAAAAGCATCCAGGAATAAGAAACAAAGAGGACATGCAGTCATATATGCAAGGTGTTCTCTACAAAGATAAAGAATGCCCCAAACCCAGTTGCCAAGATCACTGGCAGGGACTCCTGGGCCCACATGCTCTTCCTAAACAACCCCTCCATCTCCTTTCTCAGAACTCAGCAGTAGGCCTTGCCTCAGATCCAAGGTCACTCGGAAGAGGCCATGTCTACCCTCAATGACACTCATGGAGGAAATGCTGAGAGAAGCATTCAGATGCAGGACACAAGGTAAGACTGCCAAAAATCTTGTTCTTGCTCTCCTCATTTTGTTATTTGTTTTATTTTTAGGAGTTTTGAGAGCAAAATGACAACACCCAGAAATTCAGTAAATGGGACTTTCCCAGCAGAGCCAATGAAAGGCTCTATTGCTATGCAATCTGGTCCAAAACCACTCTTCAGGAGGATGTCTTCACTGGTGGGCCCCACGCAAAGCTTCTTCATGAGGGAATCTAAGGCTCTGGGGGTAAGTCAGTTGCCTTCCATCCCATGTCGTAGGGATTCTCTGGCTGACAGAAGCTGATGCGGTATAGGCCACATACAGAATTCAATCCAATTTGAAGAATTGGGATCCAACCTGATGTCTTCTTTATGTCTAACACAGTGGGCCAAATCAGGGGTGCATCAGAGAAGTTATCACTTAGATCACCTCTGGGTGATCTTATGTCACCTTTTGGTTTTGGGGCTTGTATATGCAGGGGTCCCCCATCCCAGTCCATTGCCAGAATCCCAGGCATACCTGCTCCCTGGAAATGCCCCATGTGGTTGAGGAAACAGATTCAAACAAGAAAAAGACAAAATTCTTGGCACCTCCACTGCTTCCTTTAGGCATTCCTCACAGCTCCAAGTCAGGAGCCAGAGCTTCCAACCTTGTCTTTGCCTGCTAGCAGTGATGATTTCAGCTCATCCATTGCTGCCTCTGTTCTCTCCCCAGGCTGTCCAGATTATGAATGGGCTCTTCCACATTGCCCTGGGGGGTCTTCTGATGATCCCAGCAGGGATCTATGCACCCATCTGTGTGACTGTGTGGTACCCTCTCTGGGGAGGCATTATGGTGAGTAAAAGAATAGCAGCCATTTGGGAAATGGTGCAGACAAAAATGTTAAAAGGCTCCACAGGGATATGCCAGATTATTTCTGTGTTGAGGGAAATATATGAGTAGGAAATATTATTGGGTTAAAGTAATTAAGAAGACAGGTTGACCAAATTGAGTATAAATCCCATGGTTGAGAGTCAGTGGTCCTGTTTCATGTGAATTCAGAGAAAGGGGCCCTGCATGGATCTCACAGGGACTGTCCAAAGCAAGAACTCTCCAAAGTCAGTTCTGGTGGGGAGGGTGGCCCTAGACATTTAGACTAGATAGCAAGATGTTTTGGAAAGCAAGAGGCAGCAGGAACATCCACTTCCTCCCATCTACCCCTTCTTGCTTACAATTCTGTTTGGTTACTATGGTACCTGGTGAAACCTGTCCCATCACAAGTCAGTCTCATTTTGCTTATCAACAGAGCAGCACTCTTTTGGCTGTTTTATGTACATGTTTTCCAAATCTGTAACCCTGTCTGGGTGTGGCACATAGGACAGTGATGTTTATTTCCCCGTGATACTTTTCAGAGTTGCCACTATAAAAGATAAGTCCAGGATTAAAATTTTCCAAACAAGTAGAGATGGGTTAGAACAAGAGTTTCCTCCATTCTACAGCCTGAATGTGAGAAAAGGAAGATGAGCAATAGTCATCATCACTTCCTGTAACAGCCAATGTTTTCATGGAGTGCCTGTGCCATTCAGGTCAAGTATTTCCTTCTGCATCAGTTCACTCTTCAGAGGGCATCAGAGTCATTTATGTCACTGTGAACCCCAAAGGGCAGTTCCACAAGTTAAAAACAAAGAAAAACTAGAAATAAAACTTTTAAATTCATGGTATGAGTATTAATTGATGAGGAAATTTGAGTTCTGTCTCTTTGGTCTTACTATATTCCTAGTCACAGATCCCCAGATGATTGAGTAAAAGGCATGAATTTAGTGTCACTGAGCCTGAATAAAGGAGGAATATGACAGCTGAAAAATGAATACAACTGATAAAAATGGGTGGATGGTTGTGTGAAAGTTGCTGAAAGTGTAGGCTTCTTTCTGACCAGTTATCAATGTTAAAAAGTGATCTCCCTCTCTCCTCTATCTCCTGTCTTGCCCACCCCCTCTCCATCTCCCCCACCTCTCTTTTTTACAGTATATTATTTCCGGATCACTCCTGGCAGCAACGGAGAAAAACTCCAGGAAGTGTATGGCAAGTAACCATATGTCCTTCTTTCCCACATGTCAGAGAAGTACCTGTTTTTTTCGGTTAAAAACTGAGACCCTTAAAAAGCCAAGGTATCACAGCCTCTCAGCCCTAAAAAGCAAAGACCCTCCACAATGTTATTGTGATTTTATTTATGAAAAACTTAGAAGCGAGGTCTATCTGAAGTATGTTCATGGGAACAGAACTAAAAGCAGATCCATGAAAACCATACCTACAGTCTTAAGAACGTTAAATGCTGTGTGAAAATAATAGACCTTTCTGAAAGCCCTATCATTTCTCCCAGATCACCATTTAGGAAAATTATCTGATCAATGTCATGATTGATTCAAATTCTAGCTAAGCCATTTTTTGGCCGTAACATTGAACAAGTCAGTTTACCTCTATGTTCCTGAGTTTTCACCTAGAAAGGAAGGGTAACAGTCCTTGCTACCATGTGACGTCCAATGGAGATGAAAGGCAGTAGAGTGTGTGATGGTGCTTCACAGGCTATAAGGTACTACACTGTGGTCTTGCCCATAAAACCCCTAGGGACTCATCTAGATCCAGAGGAAACTGGCCTGCAGAGCTGCTGATGCTGTATGGATGAAAAGAGTTTAGCAGCAAGTTCGCTCCCAAAAAATTCCTCCCCCAACACTGTTACTAAACTGAGTCACTTTCATAATCAATGAGGGAATGGGTGGATTGAGATGGTTCCTGTCTTAAAGTGGCCTGACAAACTCAGTTTGGGGGGAAAACTTTTTATGAACATCAAATTATTCTCTAGATACAGCCAGATTTACTGACTTGCCATGTGTAGGTCATAGAGCCAGGAATGAAATATGCGCAGCATAAAATAATAATCAATAATCCCATATCATTATGGTACTTGTTATTTATATTTTCCTGTTTCAACCTTTTATCATCCTTGCAAGGTAGAACATTCACACTGATATTCTCTTACCTATGCTACCCAAAGACATCAGCCTTAATTGTATTTTGGAAGATAGCTGACTGGGGCTGATTGCAGCCTATGTCAGCAGGAATAGATGTTGTTACTGTTGTTGCTTCTGCTTTTTTTATTTCCATTTATTTGATAGTACAGATCTAGAGGGTTCTATCTGAACCTTCCCAACCTATACTTCATAATACCATCCCACTAAAGTGTGATACAAGAAACTTCTTCACTCTCTTCCCTCTACCTATTTATGAAGGCAGATAATAAACTGGATAATATTTATCTTCACTTACTCAACAAACATTTATTGAGTGCCTACTAGGACGGTGGCAGTGGCAGTGAAGGAAATGCAAGGATACAAGATATAGAATCAAGGGTTACTCTTAGAATTTTTGCTTTATAAAACAGATGGATGGTGAATGAGATAGGGAAGACTGAGAAAAGAACAGGATAGAGACATGATTTTATTTTATAGTGACAAAGAGGCTAAAAACAACTGAGAGAACTTCAGTATATTTAGTTGCAGTTGCTTTGTGAGTCAGGGCAGTTGCATTTGGAATTCCCTCCCAGATTATGTTTTCCAAAGGGAAATCAAACCCAATTAATAAATCTGTGTCTCCATTTCAGGTCAAAGGAAAAATGATAATGAATTCATTGAGCCTCTTTGCTGCCATTTCTGGAATGATTCTTTCAATCATGGACATACTTAATATTAAAATTTCCCATTTTTTAAAAATGGAGAGTCTGAATTTTATTAGAGCTCACACACCATATATTAACATATACAACTGTGAACCAGCTAATCCCTCTGAGAAAAACTCCCCATCTACCCAATACTGTTACAGCATACAATCTCTGTTCTTGGTAAGTGTTCTTGGTAAGTGTGAGATTGGATTTCTCTCCAGGGAGGAAGGATGACTTGTTTATTATGAGCATGAACTCTGGATCCAGACCACCTGAGTTTGCTAGTTACTGTCTGTGTGGCTTTGGGAAAGAATTTTAACCACACTGTGCCTCAATTTCTTCAACTGTAAAATGGGGATGGTAACACTATTTATCTAATAGGGTTGTTCTGAGGAATAAATAAGTTAATATATACAAAGCATTTAGAACAGTGTTTGGTACACAGAAGTGCTATATAAGCATTGGCTTTAACATTAATTATTCTCAACATCATTAATGGCATTAATATTTATCATTATATTAACTAAGATGAGCATAGAAGAAATTCCTAAGATGTTATGAATATCTTTTGCCCAAGGACTTTTAAATGTAGAGTTTGAAAGAGATAAAAAAAAAATGCATCTCCCAAGGATGAAGAGGTCTCCTAGGCATGATGCCACACCAACTAAGGCTGAATACAATTTAATTTGAGACTCATTACTTATTCTTTCCTATACAGAATTGATTCTTCAACTGATTATTCATACCTTACTTTCTATCAGCAATACACATTAACCATCTGTTGTGTGCCGAAAGTTGTGTTAAGAGTTAGGGTTATAAAGATGCTGTCTCCTGTACTAGCAGTTCTCACAGCTATTCATTACTTGTCTAAAGAATTGATCTCTTAATCGTTCAATTATAGTCAACAATAACTTACTGAACACCAACAACGTTCTTTGTGCCATTATTACATTTTCACCTTCATTCTTCTGTTGTTTTTCAGGGCATTTTGTCAGTGATGCTGATCTTTGCCTTCTTCCAGGAACTTGTAATAGCTGGCATCGTTGAGAATGAATGGAAAAGAACGTGCTCCAGACCCAAATCTGTAAGTAGTAGCCCCTCTGGCCAAAACCTCCCTCTAGAAAATCCACATCCACAAAGGATCATTTATGGAGAATGTAATCTGATCAGTTGTTGAAACTAGGAGCTTGATTTAAAAAAAAAAAATTGGTCTTGGCATATTTCTAGAAAGCAAATAATATGATGTCTTGAAATTTGAAATAAGTCTGTAGTTAGAGCCTACAGTTCTATATTCTGTGCGTCTTTTTTTTTTTTTTTTTGAGACAGAGTCTCACTTTGTTGCCCAGGCTAGAGTGCAATGGCGCGATCTTGGCTCAGTGCAACCTCCGCCTCCGGGTTCAGGCGATTCTCCTGCCTCACCCTCCCGAGTAGCTGGGATTACAGGCACCCGCCATCATGCCTGGCCAATTTTTGTATTTTTGTAGAGACGGGGGTTCACCATGTTGGCCAGGCCAGTCTTGAACTCCCGACCTCAGGTGATCCTCCCACCTCAGCCTCCTAAAGTGCTGGGATTGCAGGCGTGAGCCACCATGCCCCACCTCTGTGCATCTTCTTATTAACCTTCCCTGCTGCTTGACTTCAGGCTTCCATCCTGATTTCATGATTCCATATACAGTGTGTAAAAGCAAGATGGTTGAAGGTTGAAGGCTAAGTCACTAGTTCTTTGGTTTCATTTTTCAGTATTCCCCTCTTCCCTCCTTTTCACCTAATTCCTCTTCCAAAACAACAGGTTAAAGGGCTCCACAAATGGGAAATAAAAACAGACCAATAATAGATATATTACTAACTGCTTCAGAACCAGACTGTTAGATTTAGAATTTAGAAATCATCGCTAATTACTTCATTTTGCATTTAAAGAAAAATAGTATCAAAGAGAGAAAATTATTCTCCCAGAGTTATATTCACTAAAGGCAAATCAGAACGAAAATCTAAACTCCTCTATTACTGCAATGTTCTTTTCCCAATACCACATGGTCATTCCAGGCACTGTGGTCAATGTCTGCTGCCCTTGAAGATTTATTCAGACTCGAGTTTTAATAAGTGACTTGATAAGGATTTAAGCACCTGCAAAAAAATTTTGGCATTTAAAGGCATATAATAAATGACATAAGTAGCATAAAAACCAGGAGGTATTTGATAAATGTTTGTGGAGATTGTTGACAAAGGTGTCAGTGGTAAAAGTAAAGAATGGTTTGTTTAATTTTGTGTTTTAGAACATAGTTCTCCTGTCAGCAGAAGAAAAAAAAGAACAGACTATTGAAATAAAAGAAGAAGTGGTTGGGCTAACTGAAACATCTTCCCAACCAAAGAATGAAGAAGACATTGAAATTATTCCAATCCAAGAAGAGGAAGAAGAAGAAACAGAGACGAACTTTCCAGAACCCCCCCAAGATCAGGAATCCTCACCAATAGAAAATGACAGCTCTCCTTAAGTGATTTCTTCTGTTTTCTGTTTCCTTTTTTAAACATTAGTGTTCATAGCTTCCAAGAGACATGCTGACTTTCATTTCTTGAGGTACTCTGCACATACGCACCACATCTCTATCTGGCCTTTGCATGGAGTGACCATAGCTCCTTCTCTCTTACATTGAATGTAGAGAATGTAGCCATTGTAGCAGCTTGTGTTGTCACGCTTCTTCTTTTGAGCAACTTTCTTACACTGAAGAAAGGCAGAATGAGTGCTTCAGAATGTGATTTCCTACTAACCTGTTCCTTGGATAGGCTTTTTAGTATAGTATTTTTTTGTGTGTCATTTTCTCCATCAGCAACCAGGGAGACTGCACCTGATGGAAAAGATATATGACTGCTTCATGACATTCCTAAACTATCTTTTTTTTATTCCACATCTACGTTTTTGGTGGAGTCCCTTTTGCATCATTGTTTTAAGGATGATAAAAAAAAAATAACAACTAGGGACAATACAGAACCCATTCCATTTATCTTTCTACAGGGCTGACATTGTGGCACATTCTTAGAGTTACCACACCCCATGAGGGAAGCTCTAAATAGCCAACACCAATCTGTTTTTTGTAAAAACAGCATAGCTTATACATGGACATGTCTCTGCCTTAACTTTTCCTAACTCCCACTCTAGGCTATTGTTTGCATGTCTACCTACTTTTAGCCATTATGGGAGAAAAGAAAAAAATGACCATAGAAAATGCCACGAGGTGCCCAAATTTCAAATAATAATCAACATTTAGTTATATTTATAATTTCCAGATGACAAAGTTTTTCATCAAATAACTTCATTTGATGTTCCATGATCAAGAAAGAATCCCTATCTCTATTTTACAAGTAATTCAAAGAGGCCAAATAACTTGTAAACAAGAAAAGGTAACTTGTCAACAGTCATAACTAGTAATTATGAGAGCCTTGTTTCATAACCAGGTCTTCTTACTCAAATCCTGTGATGTTTGAAATAACCAAATTGTCTCTCCAATGTCTGCATAAACTGTGAGAGCCAAGTCAACAGCTTTTATCAAGAATTTACTCTCTGACCAGCAATAAACAAGCACTGAGAGACACAGAGAGCCAGATTCAGATTTTACCCATGGGGATAAAAAGACTCAGACTTTCACCACATTTGGAAAACTACTTGCATCATAAATATATAATAACTGGTAGTTTATATGAAGCAGACACTAAGTGCTATAGACACTCTCAGAATATCATACTTGGAAACAACGTAATTAAAATGCCGAATCTGAGTCAACAGCTGCCCTACTTTTCAATTCAGATATACTAGTACCTTACCTAGAAATAATGTTAACCTAGGGTGAAGTCACTATAATCTGTAGTCTATTATTTGGGCATTTGCTACATGATGAGTGCTGCCAGATTGTGGCAGGTAAAGAGACAATGTAATTTGCACTCCCTATGATATTTCTACATTTTTAGCGACCACTAGTGGAAGACATTCCCCAAAATTAGAAAAAAAGGAGATAGAAGATTTCTGTCTATGTAAAGTTCTCAAAATTTGTTCTAAATTAATAAAACTATCTTTGTGTTCTTTTCTGCAACAGATGATTCCAACATGGGTGTTTGTCTATTCTTCTTTACTCTTGAAACATTAGACCATGGGAGGCTCTTACAGCCTTGAGTTGATATTTATACAACCCAAATCTAGGTTTGAACTGTGAGGTGTCACGTCATCAAATATTCATGTCTATATAGTCTTACACAGGTTCTCAAAAAAAATGTTCATGGGATAGGTCATTGATAATGGATTCCTTATTCTGAGAACTCCAGACGACTGAAATATATGAGAGAAGGAAAAGGACATGGTAGGAGCAGGCCTGAGAAAAAAATGAAAGTCAGAAATCTTTAAAAAAATACAAGATCTTATTTCTATCTTATTTTTTCTCCTCTTCTGAAATATATATGAGGATTCCTCTCCAAACCCATGGTTTCTCTAAGAATTTTGAGTCATTTGTATGACCTCAAATAATTAGTTCTAGCTGACCTCACATAACTCCTTATAATAGGAGACATCTTTAATGTCTGCTATTAAAGAAGGATGAAAATTCCTATGACCTTCTCCCCGATTATCCCTTTGGCAATATAGAGTCAAATAATAACATTGACCAATAGTAAACATGCTTTGCCAAGAAGTGGAAGATATATTCTCTAGCCTTAGTTTTTCCTCCCA
Organism: Pan paniscus; assembly: GCF_029289425.2. NCBI lineage: Eukaryota > Metazoa > Chordata > Mammalia > Primates > Hominidae > Pan > Pan paniscus. The sequence continues at coordinate 61,612,640 of NC_073258.2, forward strand.
ATTTGTATTTTTGTAAAAATAATGTTGTATCCACAAAGGAAATAAACTTTAAAAACCCAAGTGCACTCATTGACTAGGAGGCTGACGTAACTTATTTTCATTTTCTTCTGGTTTTCTTATAATCTTTGTTTAAAATAAGGTGATAAACCATCCCAGTTTGTCTGAGTCTGAGGGATTTCCTGGGATACATGATTTTCAATGTTAAAACCAAGATAGTCCCAGGCAAACAGGATGGTTGATTATCCTACTTCATAGTAATAGATTACTCAGTTATAATCACTGCATAATATTTGCTTTTTACATGTAACAGTATATCATAGATTTTTCCTTATTGATACATAATTTCATAAGCATCACTTAATTTCAACTTAGGATTTTATGAATCAATATAAATTTACCATTCCTCTATTATTGGATATGTAGGGTATTTCCTTTTCTTTCTTTATACAAATCACTTTTGGAGCACAGAAATCATGAGCAAGATACATGTTTCTTCTTATTATTCAAAATGTAGCTTTATATTTAAAGTCTTGTCAACATTGATCAGTAGGAAGTACTAGCACCTGTTAAAACCCAGAAAATTTATCTTTAATTTCACAACGACAAGAGAATAGTCAAAGATCCAAAACACAGAAATAGTTACTTCAGATTCATTTAGCATGAGTTCATTTAAGAAATTTGATTTGTTTTAAATTCTTGGTGTATAACATAAAACACTGATGGAGAGGTTCAAATCTGAAATTTTCCTAGGTTAAGTCTTCAATCCTTTAGTGAGCTTCCTTTTATGGAAAACTTGGTTGTGTGTTCTGAGCTAAAAAGTACCAAGTCATAAATGAATATGATAGAATCATGTGGTGGCAAAATCAAAGCAAAGTTACAATTATCCTCTATTGACCCCAGCCCACTCAGCAGTGCAAAATGCTGAGAAAGAATAAATAAGTTGTCTACCCTTAGAACTTACTACCTGGCTGGAGAAAGAGAAATTAGTTCATCAGGTACCTGTTATGGGTAAAGCATTTTGTTAAGTATGGTGGGGTACAGATAAAGATAGGAGAAGCTCCCTGATCTCAAAAATCTTACTGCCTAATTGAGAATGATATAAGCATATGTATTAAAAGATAACCAATAAAGGTCCAAGAAAACTCAATGTGAAAATAACAATCTTTTCAACAAACTGTGGTGGGACAACTGGATAGCCATATACAAAAGAATAAAATTGGATACCTACCTTACGCCATACACAAAAATTAAAATGGAGGCCTAAATGTAGGAGCTAAAATTATAAAACCTCTTAGGAGAAAACATAGGTATACATTTTGTTACCTTGGAAAGGCAATGAGTTCTTCAATATGACACCAGAGGCACAAGCAACCAAAGAAAAAATAGATAACTTTGTTCTTAAACAAACAAACAAAAGAAACAAAGAAGGAAAAATAGGAAGGAAGAGAAAGAGAAAAAAAGAAAGGAAGTAAAGGAAATAAAGAAGGACACAACTTTACTCCATACTGTTTGGGTTTTGAGTTTTGGTATACTTTAGACTCCCAAGAAGGAATTTAGAATAGGGGTTACCAAATGGATGCACATTAGCATGAAGTGAGAGTTTTCCAAAGCCCTACTGCCTAAGCTGAGCCCAGATATAATCATTAGAATCTCTGGGCTAGCAGATGTCTACTAGGTCTGCTTGGTGCAGAGCTGAGTTCAATTCCTGGGTATCCTTGTTAACTTTCTGACTCACTGATCTGTCTAATGTTGACAATGGGGTGTTAAAGCCACCCCAAATCAACAGAATATATATTTTTTTCAGCACCACACCACACCTATTCCAAAATTGACCACATACTTGGAAGTAAAGCTCTCCTCAGCAAATGTAAAAGAACAGAAATTATAACAAACTGTCTCTCAGACCACAGTGCAATCAAACTAGAACTCAGGATTAAGAAGCTCACTCAAAACCGCTCAACTACATGGAAACTGAACAACTTGCTCCTGAATGACTACTGGGTACATAACGAAATGAAGGCAGAAATAAAGATGTTCTTTGAAACCAAAGAGAACAAAGACACAACATACCAGAATCTCTGGGACGCATTCAAAGCAGTGTGTAGAGGGAAATTTATAGCACTAAATGTCCACAAGAGAAACAGGAAAGATCTAAAATTGACACACTAACATCACAATTAAAAGAACTAGAGAAGCAAGAGCAAACACATTCAAAAGCTAGCAGAAGGCAAGAAATAACTAAAATCAGAGCAGAACTGAAGGAAATAGAGACACAAAAAACCCTTCAAAAAATTAATGAATCCAGGAGCTGGTTTTTTTTAAAGGATCAACAAAATTGATAGACCGCTAGCAAGGCTAATAAAGAAAAAAAGAGAGAAGAATCAAATAGACGCAATAAAAAATGATAAAGGGGATATCACCACCGATCCCACAGAAATATAAACTACCATCAGAGAATACTACAAACACCTCTATGCAAATAAACTAGAAAATCTAGAAGAAATGGATAAATTCCTCGACACATACACTGTCCCAAGACTAAACCAGGAAGAAGTTGAATCTCTGAATAGACCAACAACAGGATCTGAAATTGTGGCAATAACCAATAGCTTACCAACCAAAAAGAGTCCAGGACCAGATGGATTCACAGCCAAATTCTACCAGAGGTACAAGGAGGAACTGGTACTATTCCTTCTGAAACTATTCCAATCAATAGAAAAAGAGGGAATCCTCCCTAACTCATTTTATGAGGCCAGCATCATCCTGATACCAAAGCCGGGCAGAGACACAACCAAAAAAGAGAATTTTAGACCAATATCCTTGATGAACATTGATGCGAAAATCCTCAACTAAATACTGGCAAACCGAATCCAGCAGCACATCAAAAAGCTTATCCACCATGATCAAGTGGGCTTCATCCCTGGGATGCAAGGCTGGTTCAATTATGCATATCAATAAATGTAATCCAGCATATAAACCGAACCAAAGACAAAAACCACATGATTATCTCCATAGATGCAGAAAAGGCCTTTGACAAAATTCAACAATGCTTCATGCTAAAAGCTCTCAATAAATTAGGTATTGATGGGATGTATCTCAAAATAATAAGAGCTATCTATGACAAACCCACAGCCAATATCATACTGAATGGGCAAAAACTGGAAGCATTCCCTTTGAAAACTGGCACAAGACAGGGATGCCCTCTCTCACCACTCCTATTCAACATAGTGTTGGAAGTTCTGGCCAGGGCAATTAGGCAGGAGAAGGACATAAAGGGTATTCAATTAGGAAAAGAGGAAGTCAAATTGTCCCTGTTTGCAGATGACATGATTGTATATCTAGAAAACCCCATTGTCTCAGCCCAAAATCTCCTTAAGCTGATCAGCAACTTCAGCAAAGTCTCAGGATACAAAATCAATATACAAAAATCACAAGCATTCTTATACACCAATAACAGACAAACAGAGAGCCAAATCATGAGTGAACTCCCATTCACAATTGCTTCAAAGAGAATAGAATACCTAGGAATCCAACTTACAAGGGATGTGAAGGACCTCTTCAAGGAGAACTACAAACCACTGCTCAAGGAAATAAAAGAGGATACAAACAAATGGAAGAACATTCCATGCTCATGGGTAGGAAGAATCAATATCGTGAAAATGGCCATACTGCCCAAGGTAATTTACAGATTCAATGCCATCCCCATCAAGCTACCAATGACTTTCTTCACAGAATTGGAAAAAACTACTTTAAAGTTCATATGGAACCAAAAGAGAGCCTGCATCGCCAAGTCAATCCTAAGCCAAAAGAACAAAGCTGGAGGCATCACACTACCTGACTTCAAACTATACTACAAGGCTACAGTAACCAAAACAGCATGGTACTGGTACCAAAACAGAGATATAGATCAATGGAACAGAACAGAGCCCTCGGAAATAACGTCGCATATCTACAACTATCTGATCTTTGACAAACCTGAGAAAAACAAGCAATGGGGAAAGGATTCCCTATTCAATAAATGGTGCTGGGAAAACTGGCTAGCCATATGTAGAAAGCTGAAACTGGATCCCTTCCTTACATGTTACACAAAAATTAATTCAAGATGGATTAAAGACTTAAACGTTAGACTTAAAACCATAAAAACCCTAGAAGAAAACCTAGGCATTACCATTCAGGACATAGGCATGGGCAAGGACTTCATGTCTAAAACACCAAAAGCAATGGCAACAAAAGCCAAAATTGACAAATGGGATCTAATTAAACTAAAGAGCTTCTGCACAGCAAAAGAAATCACCATCAGAGTGAACAGGCAAGCTACAAAATGGGAGAAAATTTTTGCAACCTACTCATCTGACAAAGGGCTAATATCCAGAATCTACAATGAACTCAAACAAATTTGCAAGAAAAAAACAAACAACCCCATCAAAAAGTGGGCAAAGGACATGAACAGACACTTCTCAAAAGAAGACATTTATGCAGCCAACAGACACATGAAAAAATGCTCACCATCACTGGCCATCAGAGAAATGCAAATCAAAACCATAATGGGATACCATCTCACACCAGTTAGAATGGCAATCATTAAAAAGTCAGGAAACAACAGGTGCTCGAGAGGATGTGGAGAAATAGGAACACTTTTACACTGTTGGTGGGACTGTAAACTAGTTCAACCATTGTGGAAGTCAGTGTGGCGATTCCTCAGGGATCTAGAACTGGAAATACCATTTGACCCAGCCATCCCATTACTGGCTATATACCCAAAGGATTATAAATCATGCTGCTATAAAGACACATGCACACGTATGTTTATTGTGGCACTATTCACAATAGCAAAGACTTGGAACCAAGCCAAATGTCCAACAATGATAGACTGGATTAAGAAAATGTGGCACATATACACCATGGAATACTATGCAGCCATAAAAAATGATGAGTTCATGTCCTTTCTAGGGACATGGATGAAATTGGAAATCATCATTCTCAGTAAACTATCGCAAGAACAAAAAACCAAACACTGCATGTTCTCACTCATAGGTGGGAATTGAACAATGAGAACACATGGACACAGGAAGGGGAACAACACACTCTGGGGACTGTTGTGGGGTGGGGGGAGGGCGGAGGGATAGCATTAGGAGATATACCTAATGCTAAATGACGAGTTAATGGGTGCAGCACACCAGCATGGCACATGTATGCATATGTAACTAACCTGCACATTGTGCACATGTACCCTAAAATGTAAAGTATAATAATAAAAAATAAAATAAAATAAACTATAAAAAAAAGAATCTCTGGGCTAGCATTAGGCATTGGGATTTTTAAAAGGTCCCCAGATAATTCCAATTAAATCAAGTCTAGCCTAAAGCTGCCTCCTTACATATTTTTTTTTTTTTTGAGACGGAATCCCACTCTGTCACCCAGGCTGGAGTGCAGTGGCACGATCTCGGCTCACTGCAAGCTCCATCTCCTGGGTTCACGCCATTCTCCTGCCTCAGCCTCCCGAGTAGCTGGGACTACAGGCGCCCACCACCACGCCCGGCTAATTTTTTGTATTTTTAGTACAGCCAGGATGGTCTCGATCTCCTGACCTCGTGATCTGCCCGCCTCGCCTCCCAAAGTGCTGGAATTACAGGCGTGAGCCACTGTGCCCTGCCCGCCTCCCTACGTATTTTAAGGGTGGCCTAAAAGTTTTTCTTTACATCGTGAACTATAACAAGTGGAGGTGTAAACAGACAGTAGCCTACCCTTGTGCCAGTCACTAAGTTTTGATCAATCAAATGTAGTCAACTGTTCGAACCGTGATCAAATAAGGTAATGTCAACCTGTAACCAATCCAACTGTTTCTCTACCTTATTTCCTTTTCTGTACATCACTTTTCCTTTTCTGTTCATAAATCTTCTTCCACCACGTGACTGTGCTGGAGTCTCTGAGCCTCTGGCTCGAGGGGCTGCCCGATTCGCGCATCATTCATTGCTCAATTAAACGCCTTTAAATTTAATTTGGCTGAAGTTTTTCTTTTATCAGTACAGCTGCCGTGAAAACTAGTGATTTTAAAAATAGCATGCATCCTAGGTTAGAATGCTAAACGCCTGCGGAAAACTCAATTCTGCTGAACTCTACTCCATTTTGTCCCGTTCAATGAGAGCCTTTTTTTGAATTTGTCTTTCTCAGAGCTTTGCTAATTAAACATTTTCAAGAGAACTCAGGAAAGAAAAAGTCTTTAAGAGAATCTCTTGCAGTTCCACACTGGCAAACAAAAGGCCTGCAAAATAGTATATCCTAGATGGATCTTAGCTTTTTTTTTTTTTTTTGACAAGCACCTAATTCAAATTTAAAAGAAGAAAAATTGTGTGTCGCATTCAATGTCTTAATAAAGTTTTCTGTCATCTCGTGATGCATTGTTCCTGTCATCAATTCTGATTTACTGCAGCTGTTTCCTGCAAAACGCAAAAGCGTAACTTCAACAAGTTTCATTTCCTATAAAGATAAAAGTACAGAAAGTTGTGGATACATCTCTGGGCAAATCTGTTACTGCAGAAGCTGATGAAAAATGGTGCCAGAGCTATTTACGCAATGAGAGCTTTCTGATGCTTTAGGGCTGGGGACTTCTCGTTTCCTTGATCTCACCTGGTTCATGGAGCAGTATCGTTCTCGTCATTGATGCTGCACCTCAGAGATTTGTTGCTACTGTATTGGCTGTTGTGGTTGTTTCCATCAAAGACGAGCAAGAATTGCTTTGAAGAACATTTTACAACACCCAATTGTCAATGAGTTATTATAAGTGATATGACTGAACTTTAGCTCTAAGTGAATAGAAGTGTCTAAACTACACCTGCACCATCCTCTTGACTACTCACTAGTGAGATGGAGACTAATTCATCTAAATTCTCTACACTTCACAAAGGCAGGAATTCTTGTCTATGTTGTTTACTCCTATATACACAGCACTTAGTACCAAGCACATGGAAAGCTGAATTTGTTGAATTTGCTGACTGAATGTAGCCCTTTTATCTAGCTGTGTCTGTAGGCTCTAGACCTTCCACCATTCTGAGGTAATTGCTTGCCTAGATGCTCCTGCAAACCATTGAATTCTCTCTCTCCTGTCCTTCACAACCAAACAACTCAAAAGCAGAGTCTGCTTTCAGGTTTGAATGTTTTCATATCGCGTTCATTTTTCAGTGAATTACAGTCTGTCTTTTCTCTCTAATACTTTTCTAGAATTGTTTCCCCAAATGCTGCCAATGACTTCTTAATTGTTGAATCCAGTGGATTCTACTCAATTCTCATTCTGTGAGATTTAACAACACTGCCCTTTTGCTTCCTTGCCTTTTGAGACACATGCCCTTCCTTAGCTTCCAAGATGGGACACTCTTCACTCTCTCTCCTACTTTCTTAGACATACACAATTTCGTCTTCACTAGTTTCATTTTTTCTGACAACCAAATGTGCACATTCCTTACAAAGTGTTACCTTCCCCCAAAAACTCTCATCCATTCCCATAACTCAGTCTATCAATTTTAGGTAACTAATTCATGTAATTGCATTTTCAATCCTGTTTACTCATCTGATTTCCAAGCCTGCATGTCCGGGTATTTGCAAATTATTTCATAATGATCTCCTATCTGCAATGTAAAACTATAGAGCTGGTCCAGTCTGAGCCCGTGGTCTAATTTCCATGCACCTCCTTTTTAGCTTCCTGTCTCTCTCCCTTCGCATCCTCCCCCATCATCCACACTCACAGCTGAGAGATGTATTTGATTTATTCCTTTTTCACTCTTTGTATCTAATGAAGTTCCTCATGTACTTTAAGTTTTGTCTACTCTAAAATGTCTCTAAAATCCAACTCTCCTCTTCTTTCTAGTCTTCACTTTAGGCCTAGTTTCTCATTTGCTCCTGCTGTTTCACTTATTTTATAAACGATTAATTGGAATTGTTACATCCCTACTTAGACATCTTGAATGATTCTCCAGTGCTTACCAATTAAAGTCCAGATGCCATGGACATATAAGATCCTGCATAGTATTGTTTTAACTTTTCTCTACTGCCTTCTCATTACATCCTAATTTAGCCACAGTCCAGCCTGGTTATTCAATTATTGCTCCTGAACACAAATAGAATGTTTCTGTTTTCCTCCTGTTTAGATATTGTTCCCCTACATGGAATAGTCTTCTCTTTTTTCTCTCTTACTAAGTTCTACCTATTCTCTAAGATTCATCTCAAATCCTTCCTACTCCATGAGGTTTTCTTCTAATACTCCAATTTTATTGAGCTCCCACCTGTGCTATATTATTGAGCAATTATTTTGTCCTATGCACCAGGACATTATACCATTATTTAGCTCTTCTGGGCTGACTTATATCACTGGTTATCTTGTAAAATTATTTGTATTGAGATTTGTTTCACACACCATAAAATTTACTCTTTTAATTTTTTAAGGAGGTTTTTGAAGAAGCTCCCATACTGTTTTCCATGGTGGCTGTACCCATTTACATTCCCACCAACAGTGAGCAAGTGTTTCCTGCTCTCCACATCCCCTCCAGCATTTAGTTTCTTTCTTTGATAACAGCTATTTTAACTGGGGTGAGATGATATCTCATTGCAGTTTTGATTTGCATTTCTCTCATGACTAGTGATGTTGAACATTTTTTCATATACCTGTTGCCATTTGTATGCCTTCTTTTGAGAAATGTCTATTTTGCCCATTTTAAATCAGATTTTTTTTGTATTGAGTTGTTTGAGTTCCGTATACATTTCTGTTAATTAATCCTCCGTCAGTTGAATGGTTTGCAAATACTTTCTCCCATGCTGTAGGTCTCTTTATTTTATTTTATTTTATTGATTATTTTCTTTGTTGTCAAAAGCTTTAATCCAGCAATCTGACTGCTAGGTATATATCCAAAAGAAAGGAAATCAGAATATTGAAAAGAGACCTGCACTGTCATGTTTATTGCAGCACTATTCACAGTAACCAAGATATAGTATCAACTCAAGTGTCCATGAACAGATGGATGGATAAAGAAAATGGGATATACATAATATATATAGGAATATTATTCCACCATAAAAATTAATGAAATCATGCCATTTGCTACAATATGGACGGAACTGGAGGACATTATGGTAAACGGAATAAGCCATACACAGAAAGACAAATGTCACATGTTCTCACCAATATGAGGGTGCTAAAAAAATGATCTCATGGAGATAGTGAATAGAATGGTGGTTAACAGAGGCTGGGAAGGGTAGTGAGGAGGGAGGGATAAAGAGGAGCTGGTCAGTGGGTACAAAAATATAGTTATATAGAAGAAATAAGTGCTAGTGTTCAATAGGGTGACTAGAGCTAATAATTTACTGTATATTACAAAATAGCTGGAAGAGTAGATTTGGAACATTCCCAAAATAAAGAAATTATAAATATTTAAGATGATGGATATCCTAATTACCCAGATTTAATCATTACACATTGTATGCTTGTACTAAAATATCACATATATGCCATAAACATGTACAACTATTAGGTATTCATAAAATCTGAAAAATTACCCCTTTGTTTTTAAATATATTAGGAAGTTGTACAACCATCACCACTATATAATTCTAGAATATTTTCACCACCCCTAAATGAAACCTAGACTCATTAGCAGTCACTCCGCGTTTTCTCCTTCCCCCAGTCTCTGGCAACCACTAATCTACTTTCCATTTCTATGAATTTGTCTATTCTGGACATTTCATATGAATGGAGTAACACACATATATGGCCTTTTCTATCTGGATTTTTGCACTTAACATGATGTTTTCAAGGTTCATCCATTTCGTGGCATGTACTTCATTCTTTCTGATGAATGAATAATGTTTCAGTGTATGCATATACCACATTTTCTGTATCCATTCATCAGTTAATAGACATTTGAGTTGTTCCCACTGTTTGGTTATTATGGCTATGAACATTTGTATATAAGTTTCTGTGCGAGCATATATTTTCAGTTCTCTTGGGTATATACCTAGTAGTCGACTTGCTAGGTCATATGGTAACTTTATATTTAGCTTTTTGAGGAATTGCAAAACAACTTTTCAAAGCAACCACACCATTTTACGTCCCCACCAGCAAATTATGAGGGCTGTAATTCTCTAAATCCTCACCAACACTTGTTACTTTCTTTTTGATGATAGCCGTCTTTGTGAATGTGAAGCAGTATCTCATTGCGGTGATCTGCATTTCGCTAGAGTCTAATGATACTGAATATCTTTTCAGATGCCTGTCATGCACATACTGATTGGCCATATGTGTATTTTCTTTGGAGAAATATATATGCAAATCTTTTGCCAAATTTTAATTGGATTATCTTCTGATTGTTGAGGTGTAAGCTTTCTTTCTGTATTCTAAATACTAAACCCTTATCAGATATATGATTTGCAAATATTTCTCCCCTTCTGTGGATTGTATTTGCATTTTATTTACAGTATCCTTTGATGCACAAAAGTTTCAAACTGAAGAAATGAATTAAAAGAATCCTTTTGAGGAGATAATTTAATAAACAAGGCAGTTGGCGACAGAAGAGATCCAATGAATTAAAGAGGGTATGATTAAAATCTTACAGAAATTGGAGAGGCAATATTTAACAACATTCTATAGCATTATCTAGGAAGAAGGCACTTTGCATAATAGGCGAAAATGAGAGTTGCTCCTTTTGGTGTTCATGTATGACTATTCAATAAGCAAGGAATGTTTGTGTCTATGTGCAAAGCAATACAGGGAATTAATCATTGAAGTCTACATTTTAACCAGCAAGAAATAAAGGAGGACAAAGTAAGGAGACAGAGATGGTGAGAAAGAGCAATGCTCTACTATAACTAAGACTCCTCCTTATGAGGCATCTTAATTTAGAACTATGCCTATGCTTTAGAGGACTGAAACAGGAGAAACTTGACTTAAATTATTAAGAGAATTACATTGGTTTAAAATAAGGAGAAGGAAAACTAATTTTCTTTTAAATGTACACCATGGGACAGGGATTAGGGTAGAAGCATTACATCCAGTAAATCATGTATTCCTCACCTCAACCCAACGAAGGTGGGTATAATCCCATTTTACAGAGGAAGAAATAGAGTTTAAAGAAACATCACTTCCTAAGGTCACACAATAGAGGAACTGGAATTCAAACTTCAGCCTAATTATAAAATATTCATTATTTCTCCTACTGTCTTAGGACTAAAAAGGAAAATCTCTCTATCTTCCATCTAAAGACATAACATATTACATTAACTCTTTACTTTTTTCCACTGTTTAACATCTTTGAGATCTTACAGTATCATAGGTTAAGTGGCTGAATTTTCTTTCTTGGTGTTGTATAAAATAATGGCACATCTTAACAACAATTATGTGATAGATTCAATGAACTACTCAGATATATGACTGACTTTTGATGGAAATTCTGGCAGAGATATTTAAAGAATAATATTAATAAAATAGTTTAGATTTGAATATTCACTCTCAGATGGAAAGCAGAGGCCTGGAATAGAACATCTCTAAGAGGCAGCATCTTTGTTTAGCTCTATGTTCTTCACACTTAGATGATGGTGCTTCATTCTGAAATATTCTACCTTCCAACACTTGGCAAACATCGTTTTTTACAGATCTTTCACTTTGCTTTTCTGAAAAACAAAAACATTTTATGACAGTACCCACCAACAGGATCTTTCATTAATAATGCAAAAGCTAAGGTGTGTTTGGAGGTATCCAGTAAAATCATAGAAGGATCAGGGAGGAGCAAACTTGGCCCCCAAGAGGCTAGGCCCAGACTGTACCTCCTTCACGTTTTACTCCAGAAAGCAGAAACTCATGACAGGAAGAGGAAGTGAACAGGGTGTGCATCTGATGATAGAGATCAGGGCTGGCCAGTCCTGCGTTCCCCAAACACCCTCCCCTCTGTTCCCTAATATGAGGATGGAGGAACTCCATTTCTTCACCCTATCCTCTCAACTCCAGGGGATACTTATAAAAGGTGACCATTAAATAAGGGACCAGGACTCTCACCCTTTCCAATGCATGGGAATTTCCAGATCTGAGGAAGAGTCTATGAGTGAGTATGACAAGACCACAATTAGCCCCCGTATTGGCCAAAATTAAATTCTCATGCTGCTACTTTTAAACCAAAGATTGCTTCTTAGCCCCAGAGACCCCACAGACCCTCCCAACTCAGAGAAAGACTTGCTCAAAGGCAGGTTCAAGGATGACCTCTTCTGCAAAGCCTTTCCTCACCAACCACTGTAAATTCTTCTCTCATGGCCTGAGTGGATTTCATAATAACTGTGTATTTCACTGGGTCTGACTCTGTCATTAGGATATAAGCTTCTTGAAGGTAATAACCATTTTTTACTCACCTCAGCATCCCCAGTCCCTGCTCATTCAATTCTCTTTGAATAACTATGTTAGACTTTGTTCTTTAAGAACTTAGTGAAATCATCAACACAATTTCCATTAGCAGCACTACCTCTGTAAAGCACTCAAGTTAGAACAAAAGTAAATATGTGCCTTATCTTCTACACAACTTTACTTTCCTTCAAATGATAAGTATGTGTGGTGATGGATGTGTTAATTAGCTGGATTTAATCATTCCACAAGGTGTACATATATCAAAACAGCATGTTGTACACCATAAATATATACAATTTTTCATTTGGCAGTATTCCAGAAATCAGCTCTAAGCACTTCAGCTTTCATCCTGTTGGCTCGGATGTTTTGAGAAGGAGGAGGTAGTGCAATTCACTATTTTTAGTTAATTCTCTTTTCTATATTTTGCTAATACCTTGTCCCCAAAAGCCAACAGGTGAGCCCCATTTGTGTATTCCACACAAAAGGCAACTCTCCTTCTCCAAACAGCTACCTGCACCAAGTGTACCTGTGATGATTCTGTCCTCTCCTCCAGGATCCTTCACTTGCCTCTGGTCCCCACATTTACTTTAACCTAAGTCTTGATGATTCTTTCTCCATATTGCTAACAAAACAATGACATGTTTTGGAGTCCTCCCTACGTATCAAACATTAATAAAAGTATTCCGTACACATATCTCACTTCAGCTTCATAAAAACCCTTTGGCATAGATACTGTTATTTCTCAAATTCAAAGACAAGTTGACTAAAGCACAGAGAGGTTAACTAATTTGCCCGAGATCACAAACAGGAAGAGAGAGAACAGGCATCTGTTCTGTATTAGATCCTATCATATTCTTAACCTCCATGGGTTTTACCTTCCCCGTTTGTCTTTTTAGACCTATCTTTAATCCTTACTACCTTGGCAACTTCAACATAGGCTTGTTATTGTTGATTTTTTTTTTACTTTTGATTTTGAAATAATGTTACATTCACATGCAAGTTGCTGAAATACTACAAGGAGCTCCTAGGTACACTTCTGCCAGCTTCCCTCGTGTGCACATTGTATATAACCATAGTATAACTGCCTAAACCAGGAAACTGACATTTGTATAACACCACTAACTGAACCTCAGAACTTATTTGAATGTCACTAGTTTTTAAATGCACTCACTATGCTTTGTGTGTGTATATACAGTTTATTCATCAAATGTGGAGATTTTTGTAACCACTACCATAACTGGATTTTAGAACAGTTCCACCATCCGCCAAACACTTGAGAGTATAGATCGTTTCCATCACCAAAAAGAAACTCCCTTGTGTCACCCCTTTACAGTCCTACCCCATCCCTAATCCCTGGCAACCACTGGTCTGTTCATCATCATATACTCTGTCATCTTAAGAATATTCTATAGATGGAATCATAGAGAATGTAATCTTTTCAGGTCGGCTTTTTTTCACTTAACACAACGCCCTTGAGATCCTTCAGTTCCTGTATCAATAGTTTATTACTTTTTGTTTTTGAGTAGTCCGTTGAATGGGTATATAGTTGGCTTAGCTTACAACCTTTCATTTTCTTCTAGCCTCCTATAGTTCTTCTACCAGAATAATCCAGTGATTCTCAAAACACAGAGGGAGGCCTTCCTTCAATTGGTCATGAATATTAAAAAGCAGAATTCTGGATCCTATTTGAGGTCCATTGAATCTGAACATCTGAGGGTAAGGACTAGTGTTACAATATCTGTAGTTCACATACTTCAGTGTAGATGGTGTAGTATTGATTGCTTTTTAGTTGCATTAAGCTATAATAGAAACCTATGTTGCTTCCACTTTAATTAGGAATGGTGATGATTAACTGGCACTCTAATCACAAATTCCATTCTTCAGAGGCAATCAGTGGTATTGATATCAGACCCTTTTCTAATTAGAATAACACATGTCCAATTTTTAAAAATATGAGTGGCTTATGACATAGCATTACTAGAAATGGATTCTTATCTGTGAAATTAAAGACATTAATATTTTAGAGACACCCTAAACCCTAGCATGAACAAGATATAAGAATCTAACAATGTCTGTAGGCTTTACCCTTCCACCCTAAATTTAAGCCAGATCTTTGGACCATCCATGAACTTGGAAGGCTCTGATGATAGGAGTCTATTCCTAGGAAACCTGGCTTGTACACCCAATTGAAACTTGCAGATAGAATAGTACTAAGCAGAGTACCTAAAGGATACAGAAGCTAAGAATGTGATAAGCATTTTCTACCATATTCACTTGTTAGAGCCTAGAATAGTGCCTACAGTAAGTATTTGGTGAATTTCAAAATGTGCTCTATTCTTTTATTGCTTTCTAATTTAAACCACAGTCACAGAACCAATTAATCCCTAACTAGTGAAATTCAAGGTCTTTAGTAGATAAATACTTTCTCTAGATTCAAAATACTTGACCCAAATGGGCATACTGTGTAAGTATTGTTGTAAGATTTCCAACCACTTGTCATTTTCTGAGGTTGCACAGTGTTAGGAGAGAAGCAGAGAGATATGTCTCCTTGCCTTTCCCAGGTTCTGAGTCAACGTCTAGTTATATCAGAAAAAGGAGAATAAAAGAATAACTGTTCAAAACAAGAATTTTTTTTAAAGCAAAGATTAACCATGAAGGACACCTGGTGGTGAAATCTGTCACCATCATGTCACCATCGCTCCTCTGTACCGTACCACACTTGCCACTTGAGGCCACTACTGAGGCTCAGATACTGCACACATGTGAGTTTCAAGCCTTTTGAAAAGCCATGCTGTGGAAGCCCCAGCCAGTCATTAATTCATAAGTGCACTCTGCCTCTGTCTCACTTCACTCTCCCTGATTGGCTCAAGTTTACCTAGAGACTCAGTCAGGCTCCCAGTCGCTGAAGGTGCCCTGCTTTAGTAGAAAAAGTAAAGAGTTTGGACTCAGACACACCTGGACAGACTCTCTACCACTTTCTAACTACATGACCTTAATCATATTGCTCGCCATGCTACGACTTAGTTTCCTGTGTGTAAAATGGCAGTTAAATCTATTATGGCATTGTTGGAAGAATTAAATAAAGGTTTATGCAAAGCCAAACAGTACCCATTAAATGGCACATGATATTATGTCTAAATCAATCCTAACCTGATATTGAATGTACTACCATTCTCTACCCACCAGTGACTGAGGTTTAGAATTTATTTCTATACATTTTCCAGGAGCCCTAAGCATGCTAACTCTCCTCTTCTTATCTTTATTCTGACCCTGTTTATACCACTGGGCCTCGGTTCTTTCACTGACCCTTTCAGCCTGAGTGACCTAGCTCTCACCATTCCCCTTCCCAGAAGACTAGACCTGACTCCCTGTACCTCTAGCTGCCAGATAGAGCCCGTCTGGCAAACATGGAGTCATAATGGTTGACAGGTTGGTGTTACCCAAACCGTTGACCACAGACCAATGCTAGACTACTTTCTTTTTTTCTTTTTTCCTTCCTTCCTTGCCATTTCATGAAAATATAAATACAGAAAATGAGAATAAAGCTTGCATCGCTTCTCGGCCTTTTGGCTGAGACCAAGTATGGAGAGGAGTATGTAGTAGCAAGTAGTGACTTCCGTCTCATTGAACAGGGTATAGACCATCATGCATGCAGCTTATACAAGTTGTATGTGGTATGAGCTTCATATTGGTCATGCTCTATAGGACCACATTACAACACGTAATATGCTAAGGTTGGTTTGTCAACTCTAACTCAATAAAATATATTGAAAAATTGAGAAAATTTAAACATTCTTTATAACCAATTATTCCATTGGAAAAGCTCTGCTGAAAACATTTGAAATAGGTAGTGAACTGTTTGCGTTTCATCAAGACAAGAAGCCTGTTTGATCTCAACTTTTCAAAGATGTGCCTATGACCAGAACCACTTATTTGTGTGATATCTTTCATAATTTAATGATTATAATAACTCTATGCAAAGAAAAACTGCAGGTAAGATTAAAGGGCAAAAACAAACATTAAAAGCTTAGAAAAAGAGCATTTAACAACTAGCAAGAAAGTGGTTGATGATTTTGATATTCCACATCTGCAATAAGTTATTACCAATCACCGTATGAATTTTATATTTTTTTGATGGAATATAAAATTCAGAAGAGGTCCAAAAATGGAAAATTAATCTTTCTAGAATGCACTTTTTTCTTTTTCATAAATAAATTTTATTGTATATATTTAAATATACAATTTGATGTTATGAGATACATATAGACAGCAAAAAGCCTCTGTAGTGAAGCAAATTAACAAACCCATCATCTCAGTTACCCGTTTTTTCGTTTTTGTTTTTGTGGCAAGAGAAGCAAAATCTATTCATTTCGCATGAATTCCATATACATTACAATTTTATTACTTACCATCCTCATAGTGTACCTTAGATCTCTAGACTTGTTCATCCTACATATCTGCTACTTTGTATCCTCTCATCTACATCTCCCATTTCCTCCCCCAGCCACTCCTGCTAACCAACATTTTGTTCTCTATATCTGTATATTTGAAATTTTTTAGCAAAAATGATATCAAAAGAGAAGAACCAAGTTAGAGGACTGACACTATCCAACTTCAAGACTTACAGTAAAGCTACAGTAATGAAGACAGTGTGGTATTGGTGAAAGAACAGACAAATGGATCAATAGGTGAAATGAGCCAGACACAGAAAAAAATATATCGCATTATCTCAAAATCCATTTTTTGATCAAAAGGAAAAAAATTATAGACAGGATAAATTGTTAGCAGTGACTACCGATGGATTGAATATGTACTTTGAAAATATGATATCACTTGTTTTGTTATACATAAGAATTTTAAATAAATATTCTGGGTTTCCAGCCGGGAGCTGTGGCTCACACCTGTAATCCCAGCACTTTGGGAGGCCGAGGTGGGTGGATCACTTGAGGTCAGAAGTTCGAGACCAGCCTGGCCAACATGGTGAAACCCCATCTCTACTAAAAATACAAAAAGTAGCTGGGCGTGGTGGCACACACCTGTGATTCCAGCTACTCAGGAGGCTGAGGTATGAGAATCCCTTGAACCCAGGAGGCAGAGGTTGCAGTGAGCTGAGATCATGCCACTGCACTCCAGCTTGGGTGACAAAGTGAGACTCTGTCTCAAAAACACAAACAAACAAAAATTATGTGTTTCTGAAATTATTCCAAAATTTATTCTGTTCCTATCAACATACCTCTGTGAGACTGATTTCTCTACTAGGGGTATTGTTAAAACAAAACATAGAAACAGTTTAAAAATGCATTATCCTCTGCAAGTAGCACTGCCATCAATCCGAGTTAAACAAATTAATAAGCAAGAAGCAAGTTTATTTAAATAGTGGAAATTTAAAGAGTGATGTACACAATGTTTATTCCAAGTGTGTATTATAGACTTTTAATGCAGGAAATCAGTATTTCCTTTGTAATTTTTGTTTAGCTACAGTTTTGGAAGAGCCAAAAGCTATGTGTAATAGTGATTATAATCGTTGTGGATCATTGTCAGATTTGTAATTCTTTTCTGTTTTCCCATGTTGAGATGACATTTATTAAAACAATTTTATGCCTACAGATTCTAATGAAAACTCTGGGCTTGAATTATTGTCTATCTTATTTTCCTAGTTGTTTATTTTTATTATATTTTACAAATGTGTTGGTCCACAATAAATTGAAAATTTTAATGGAAAAAATGGCCTTTCTCCACAGACTGTTTGTAAAGCATTCAGCTTTACGAGCATGTTCCTAAGCTAGGGATACAAAAGAGATTATGAAATGGTACTATAACTCCTGCCCTTAGAAGTTAGAGCATGTTTGAAGAAATCACAAATCAGAACACAACATAGAAGAATCACACTGTTAATGGCACTAACCACATGATTACAGGAGAGAACAGTGCAGAAGTCTTACCAAGATTTGCTGCATGGAGATGGGTCTGAAAGGCCAACAGGAGAAGGAAGGGGATTCTAGGTTTAAAAGACACTATTTCTTTTTTCTTTTTTTATTTTTTATTTTATTTTATTTTTTTGAGAGAGAGTCTCGCTGTGTCACCCAGGCTGGAGTGCAGTGGCGCAATCTCTGCTCACTCCCACCTCCGCCTCCCAGGTTCAAGTGATTCTCCTGCTGCAGCCTCCCAAGTAGCTGGGATTACAGGCGTGTGCCACCACACTCAGCTAATTTTTGTATGTTAGTAGAGACGGGGTTTCACCATGTTGGCCAGGCTGCTCTCAAACTCCTGATCTCAAGTGATCCACCCACCTCGGCCTCCCAAAGTGCTGGGATTACAGGCGTGAGCCACTGTGCCCAGCCTGACATTATTTATTTTCAACTTTCTCTTCCTGCTGCCTGGATAACATGAATAAGGTTGATCATGTTATACCTTTCCAGACAGTAATCATGATTCTGTGGGCTTTCAAAAACAATGCTTACTTCTTTTTCCTTTAAATACCTTCAAGCCTTTCAGCAATATTATTGCCTGAAATTGTCATTTTCTTAAGCTCATAACATTAATAAATCTTCAGCATCTTTTTTCTATTTTAGAAAAATATATAAAAATGTAAACCCACAAGAGAAAGAAAACCCTCAATAATACACAAAAAAAGAAAAAAGAATCTGCACTCATGCCACCAACTCTTTTAACGTATATTTAATGAGCCTTAACATGTGTGAGACACTGTGCCATACATGGAGTTGGAGGTGGGGATAGATATCAGCCCCTGCCCCAAGGATCTCTGGTCTCAAGGTACTCATTTGTACCTGAGATACAACCTAAAATAAATAACTGGAATGTGATAGGACACTTCCAAAAAATAAAACAGCAAGCCACTATTAAGAATTACAATAAATAGGCCAGGTGTGGTGGCTCACACCTGTAATCCAGCACTTTGGGGGGCCTAGGTGGGCGTATCACAAGGTCAGGAGATCGAGACCGTCCTGGCTAACATGGTGAAACCCCATCTCTACCAAAAATACAAAATATTAGCCAGGCATGGTGGCGGGTGCCTGTAGTCCCAGCCACTCCGGAGGCTGAGGCAGGAGAATGGTGTGAACCCGGGAGGCAGAGCTTGCAGTGAGCCGAGATCACGCCACTGCACTCCAGCCTGGGTGACACAGCAAGACTCCATCTCAAAAAAAAAAAAAAAAAAAAAGAATTACAATAAATATGTTTATCGGCATGAAAAACTATTTATACGACATTAAGCTTAAAAGCAGGTTATGAAGTATATATACATTATGATCCTAACTTGATTTTACTATGTAAAATACATATATGTGCACACAAAAGTTTACAAATCAAAATGCAAATACTATCATTAATTATGTCTGCGTGGTGAGATTGAGTGCTTTTTCTCTCCTTTTTTTATTATCTGCATTTTCCAATTTTGTCCACCTAATTTAAAAGGCATTAAAATGCAGTATGGCTCTCCCTCTCCCTCTCCCTGTCCCTCTCCCTGTCCCTGTCCCTCTCCCTCTCCCTCCCTCTCCCTCCCTCTCCCTCTCCCCACGGTCTCCCTCTCCCTCTCTTTCCATGGTCTCCCTCTGATGCCGAGCCGAAGCTGGACTGTACTGCCACCATCTCGGCTCACTGCAACCTCCCTGCCAGATTCTCCTGCCTCAGCCTGCCGAGTCGCCACGCCTGACTGGTTTTCGTATTTTTTTGGTGGAGACGGGGTTTCGCTGTGTTGGCCGGTTTGGTCTCTGGCTCCTAACCGCGAGTGATCCGCCAGCCTCGGCCTCCCGAGGTGCCGGGATTGCAGACGGAGTCTCGTTCACTCAGTGCTCAATGTTGCCCAGGCTGGAGTGCAGTGGCGTGATCTCGGCTAGCTACAACCTCCACCTCCCAGCCGCCTGCCTTGGCCTCCCAAAGTGCCGAGATTACAGCCTCTGCCCGGCCGCCACCCCGTCTGGGAAGTGAGGAGCGTCTCTGCCTGGCCACCCATTGTCTGGGATGTGAGGAGACCCTCTGCCTGGCTGCCCAGTCTGGGAAGTGAGCGCCTCTTCCCGGCCACCATCCCGTCTAAGAAGTGAGGAGCGTCTCTGCCCAGCCACCCATCGTCTGAGATGTGGGGAGCACCTCTGCCCTGCCGCCCCGTCTGGGATGTGAGGAGCGCCTCTGCCCAGTGGCGACCCCGTCTGGGAGGTGAGGAGTGTCTCTGCCTGGCCGCCCAGTCTGAGAAGTGAGGAGCCCCTCCGCCCAGCAGCCGCCCTATCTGAGAAGTGAGGAGCCCCTCCGCCCGGCAGCCGCCCCGTCTGAGAAGTGAGGAGCCCCTCCGCCCGGCAGCCAGCCCGTCTGAGAAGTGAGGAGCGTCTCCGCCTGGCAGCCACCCTGTCCAGGAGGGAGGTGGGGGGTCAGCCCCCGCCCGGCCAGCCGGCCCCTCCGGGAGGGAGGTGGGGGGCGCCTCCGCCTGGCCACCGCCCCGTCCGGGAGGTGCGGGGCGCCTCTGCCCGGCCACCCCTTCTGGGAAGTGAGGATCTCCTCTGCCTGGCCATCACCCCGTCTGGGAGGTGTACCCAACAGCTCATTGAGAACGGGCCATGATGACGATGGCAGTTTTGTGGAATAGAAAAGGGGGAAAGGTGGGGAAAAGATAGAGAAATCAGATTGTTGCTGTGTCTGTGTAGAAAGAAGTAGACATGAGAGACTTCATTTTGTTCTGTACTAAGAAAAATTCTTCTGCCCCGGGATGCTGTTGATCTGTGACCTTACCCCCAACCCTGTGCTCTCTGAAACATGTGCTGTGTCCACTCAGGGTTAAATGGATTAAGGGCGGTGCAAGATGTGCTTTGTTAAACAGATGCTTGAAGGCAGCATGCTCTTTAAGAGTCATCACCACTCCCTAATCTCAAGTACCCAGGGACACAAACACTGCGGGAGGCCGCAGGGTCCTCTGCCTAGGAAAGCCAGAGACCTTTGTTCACTTGTTTATCTGCTGACCTTCCCTCCACTATTGTCCTATGACCCTGCCAAATCCCCCTCTGCGAGAAACACCCAAGAATGATCAATTAAAAAAAAAAAAAAAAAAGAGACTATAAACATAATTTGAGTGTTTAGAAATTTAAAAATAAAATCCCAGTAAAAAAAAATAAATAAATAAAAATAAAAATAAAAAGCAGCATGATATTGCAATAATTGAGCATTAGAAAGCTGGAGAAAATAAATACTAAAGTGTTTGGGAGGGTTGAAAAGAGCCGGGCACATTCCTCAGCCCCGGGCTCAAAACAAACAAGCCCAGTACAAACACATCCCATCCTCCCATCCCACCACATATCGTCATATATCTCTCAAACTTCCTGAGCCCAGTACAAACACCACCAGGAAAGTCTCCGATAAGGAGACAGCCGTTCAAAGTTTTACTGAAAGAGCGGGAACCAAAAGAATTCCTTTGTTCCCCTGTAACTTTCAGGCTATAAAAAGCAAACACTCGCATTGTTCAGGGCCCTCTTGTATGCTGTGGAATGGAGGGACCAGGTTCGAACTTGTAGTAAAGATCCTTGCCGCTTGGCTTTGACTCTGGACTCTGGTGGTCTTCTTTGGGGAACTAACGGTCTGGGCATAACAGGGTCACAATAGGCTTCCCAGTAAAAATTAGAGGAGGATGTGAAAGCACAGCGTATTCCAAACTTTACAGTTGCATTTACATCTCTTGAGGTGAAAGAGAAATAACCATAAAAGGACTCTGGAACTACATAAAGATACAAGACAAATTGGTTTGGAGCACGGAAGTAAAATCTACCTATAAAATCCAGGTAAATATCTGATACTGGCACACAGGTTGGAGCAGAGAAAGAGGAAACACAGAGGTGCCAAAGGAACAAAGTAAGTCCATTGATACATTCTTGCCTATCTCTCCTCCAAATCAATGGGCACAAACTGTGGCCGGTCTACCTGTGTGGGTTCTGTTCTCTAGATTGGAGGGATGAAGACAAGTTCTTGACTCTATGTTGAGGCCAGTTGAAAAATGAGGGAGAATAAAACCATGAACGAAACAAGAAAGAAACAAAACAGAAGAGGAATGAAAAAGTAAGTTGATTGCTGTACAAGAGATAAAACGGACTGCAAAAAGAAAAAAAAAGCTAATGCTCGCCGGGCGCGGTGGCTCACACCTGTAAACCCAGCTCTTTGGGAGGCCGAGGCAGGAGAATCACCTGAGGTCAGGAGTTCGAGACCAGCCTGCCTAACATGGTGAAACCCCATCTCCACTAAAAATACAAAAATTAGCTGGGCGTAGTGGCAGGTGCCTGTAATCCCAGCTACTCGGGGGGCTGAGGCAGGAGAATCACGTGAACTCGGGAGGCGGAGGTTGCAGTGAGCCGAGATCGCTCCATTGCACTCCAGCCTGGGTGACAAGAGTGAAACTCCATCTTAAAAAAAAAAAAAAAAAAAGCTAATGCTAAGAAAGGTGAATAATAGGTTGAACTGTATGCCATTCCATGAACATGGGCCCAAAAGGACGAGGCCATGCCCCACTGGGCACTTGATGATTATGTGGCTACCACAGGGACAACATAGAACACAGAAGTAATACTGGAGCCCTTGGCTTTGTAACACATTTTAATTAAGGTACTTCTTTCTGACAAGAAAACAATTAAAATTAAAATAGGTAGGGAAAGAACATTCATTTTCACCAGATCAGCATTTTGTGAAAGGTGATATAAGTGTATACCTGTGGATGTACTGGGTGATTTTGTGGAAATGATTCGGTTTCATGTTTTGCTTTATGCTATAAAATACTCTTGAAAATAATAATCATCTTCACTCTGTCAAAAGTGAAGTTAGCATGAAAATGAGGTAGAAAGAAACTATAAAGAAGTAAATTTTTCCCATTTTTATTTGAAATAATGTAGTCACAGAGCAAATTGCTGAGGTTTTCTCTAATTGCTTTAGTCTTATACTTTTGATCTCATCAGAGCTCCAATATTTTTATGTGTTCCTTGTTCTTAAAAATAATTGCAGTTGTTCTAATTCTTATTTTTAAAAAAAGGACAACTAGGGGTAAATATTTTGTCAACTGTCAAGAGAACAATCCTACTAAGTCAATAGGTGGAATCTATAAAAGGAGTCTATTTATTAGTTTCCCTTCTCGTGTATCATTTACAGAATTGTCTTCATTTCAATTGAATAGTTAAAGAATCAGAACTGGCTGGCTCTGTCTTTAATTCCTTTTATAAAACCAGAACTTGACCCAGTAAAAATGTATTCTGAGTCCTAATAACTATAGACCTAGCCATGAATAATCTGGGTTCTATATGAAACTTACAGATCTTAGTCCAGAAACTAAAGAGCAGATATGAAAGGAGAAACTGTTGATAAATAAATGAAAAGTATTGAGTTTTCCTCATAAAATTTCGCGAGACAAAAAAAAAGCAATGATCAACAGCAAAGGAGAATGTAATGAAATCATATACATGCAGAAACATGGACAATTCTTTAATTGTATGCTTTTTAAAAGCTCAAAAATTTCTTGTTCTGGTTAATTACTGTACTCTGACTACCCATCTCCTATTTCCTTGCTCTTGAAATTGACCCTGTTCAATTCCTTGTATAAACTTTTCCTATGGCCACATCCACTGCCTAAAACAAGATAGAATACCTTGGGATCTAATAATAAAATAATAGTTCCTTTTTAAGCTCTTGCCATGTGCTAGGCACTGTTCCAACAGTTTTGCATAAATTAGGATAATTTGATCTTTAGACTAGCCTCCTTAGGTACCTTCTGTCATTTTACAGTTGAGACATAGGAACTAACAGGGATTTCATTAAGAAACTTGCTTAAAGTCCCAGACTTAGTGAAGTAGCAGATTGAAGATTAGAAAAGAGGGCTTGAGCAATATTTGGCCACCGAAACCAGATCCATAGGATGTATAACCTCACATTCTCAAATGCTATTGAGAGTTACGTGGTGTTACTCCAAGAGTCACAGCTATGGACTTGTTTCTTTTTCCTTGTTTAAAATAAACTTTTGTGGGCTCAAATGTGTTTACATTTTTTTTTTTTTTTTTTTGGAGATGGAGTCTCGCTCTGTCACCCAGGTTGGAGTGCAGTGGCACGATCTCGGCTCACTGCAAGCTCCACCTCCCGGGTTCACACCATTCTCCTGCCTCAGCCTCCCGTGTAGCTGGGACTACAGGCGACCACCACTACACCCGGCTAATTTTTTTTTGTTGTTGTTGTATTTTTAGTAGAGACAGGGTTTCACCATGTTAGCCAGGATGGTCTCGATCTCCTGACCTCGGGATCTGCCCACCTTGGCCTCCTAAAGTGCTGGATGTGTTTCCATTTTGAAAAAAAAAAATTCCTCTGTAATCAGATATTTCAGAAAGATGTTTTCTCCCTTTTCATTGAGTTTTCAACCATTTTCAGTTGCATCTAGCATCGGAGGGTAAGGGTTATGAGTACAGGTTCTGGATTAAATTCTCTCATTGTGAAATGGGGATATTAGTAGAGTACCTATCTCATGGGGTTCTGTAAAGGGTACAGAGATAATGTATCTCATGCACTTAACATAGAAATAATAATAGAGCCAACCCTGTAATCGGCACAATTCCACATACTTTGCAGAGAATAACTCTTTAATACTCAAACTGACTCTCTAAGGAAGGTAGTCTTATTAGCTCTATTTTACAGACAGAAAACAAAGGCAAAGAGAGGTTAACAAACTTGCCAAAGACACAAAGTTGGGGTTAGATGCCAAGTTCATGTTCCTAAACATGACACTATACAGACCCTACTGTGCCTATAAGTCTTTAATAAATGTTAGCTCTCTATATACCTCACCTAAAGCTTGCTAAAGAGAATCCTTACTAACTCACTCAATCACGAAGAAGTTAATCCGGTTTATAAACTCCTCTCCATGGCATCAGAAGACAGAAGTTTTGTTGTTGGGTAGTTGCAGGAGCAGAGTCAATACCCTGTCACCAAGGCTGGCCTGGAAAACAAGCTGCAAATGTCCAGAGTGATGCTGCATGGAGGGGGATTCTGAACCAACAGCCAAGAATCCCATTTTCGAGTCCTAACTCTGCCACATGTTTTCTGTGTAACCTTGAGCATGTCACTTAACGACTCAGCTTCAATTTCTCATCTGTAAATCAAGGGGAATGAGACAGGATAAATGGAAAGGGTCTTTTCTACCCTAAAATTTCTGGATTCTATGAGCACAGGGTCTGCATATGTGTCCTTGTTAGATACCAGTGATACATTGTACCAATAGGTTATTCATAGTATTCATACTTCATACCAAGAATGAGACATTCATCACTCTAACTTTCTTGATATTCATAAGCACAAGAAAATTGTTGTGCTTTTGAAGACCTCAAAAAAAGGAATCTAAGGCTAAAGACAAATTTTTTAAGTGTCATAATTTTTTTCAAGAATTAATAGTCATTGTTGTCCATATTCAGTTGTGCTGGCTTATTTCCAACAAAATTTCCCTTGCCTACATGGGGCCTGAGACGCTCTAAGTTTTCAGAAGGACAGAAATGAATAAAAGCATTTTTCCTAAAGAACAGAAGAATCATCTTAAGTGGGCATATGTGAACTATCTAGTTTCCCAATTACTGGCAAACAATTTTAATCTTGGACTGCCCTCCTTGCCATACAAGTATTGTATTACTTGGCCCCTGTATTAGTTTTCTATTTGTTGATATAACAAACTACCATAAATGTAGTGGCTTAAAACAATATAATTTTTTTATCTGACAGTTCTGTAGGTCAGAATTCCAATACCAGCTCACTAGACTAAGTTCAAGGTGTCAGCAGACTCATGTTCCTTCCTGGAGACTCTAGGGAAGAATCTGTTTCCTTGTTTCATCCAGCTTCTAGAGACGACCCATACACCTTGGTTCATGGGCGCCTTCCTCCAACTTCACAGTTGGCAGCATAGCATCTCTCTAATGAGGGATGGTTTCAGGATGAAACTATTCCACCTCAGATCATCAGGAATTAGAGTCTCATAAGGAGCATGCAACCTAGATCCCCAACATGTGCAGTTCACAGTAGGGTTCATGCTGCTATGAGAATCCAATGCCACGCTGATCTGATAGGAGGCAGAGCTCAGGCAGTAATGCTTGCCTGCTGCTTACCTCATGTAGTGCAGCCAGGTTTCCAACAGACCACAGACAGGTACCAGTCCTTGGCGTGGGGGTTGGGGATTTATGAGAATCATGTTTCTATCAGTTGTTATGGCCCATTATCTGCTCACTTGTTCTCTCCATTTGCATAGATAATTGACATTTGACATTTGGTAAGATTTTCTTTAGTTTCTTTTCTGGATAAACGTATCACTTTTGTATGTTTTGTGATACTTAGGACATAATGATGTCATCCAAGCCAACAAGCCATGCTGAAGTAAATGAAACCATACCCAACCCTTACCCACCAAGCAGCTTTATGGCTCCTGGATTTCAACAGCCTCTGGGTTCAATCAACTTAGAAAACCAAGCTCAGGGTGCTCAGCGTGCTCAGCCCTACTGCATCACATCTCCGGGAATCTTTGCTAGCAGTCAACCGGGTCAAGGAAATATACAAATGATAAATCCAAGTGTGGGAACAGCAGTAATGAACTTTAAAGAAGAAGCAAAGGCACTAGGGGTAAGTCTATTTACTACCAGAATTTTAATTTCACATTTGCAAGGTCTTCTTATAAGTTATAGGAGAGTATCATCCAATTGCTAAAAAGTTCTGAACGTTATTCTGAAATTATCTCTTTTAGACAGAAAAATTTAGTCTGCCTATAGACTTTCCCTTGAGTTCATTTCATTTTAGATCAAGCAAAAATATAACAGGACACAGAGGAGCCTCCCTAGCTGGAGAATTTGGTAATATTGACGTGACAGAAACACTGTTACATCTAGCTTGATCTCATTTCTTCAAAGGACTTTTTGGACAATCTCAATCCCATCTCTGGATTAGTTACAAGTCTGGTTTTTGCATAAAGGTGAATTTACATAACAATGAACAATGATGGCTGCCCCCAGAAAAGGAAACTACAAATGGGCAGTCTGGGAAAGGCTGAGTGTGAAAGAATTGGGGGACATTCCATCTGCTATGCCTCTTTCACCAATACCCTTAGAGATGCTGCAGTTTAACTGTCACCTTACTTCTACAAAGGAGACTCTGAACTGACTGCCTTGTTTCTGTAGGCATTGTAAAAACAAAAATGCCCTACTTGTAAGAAAATTCCACCTGCCTAGGTAGAATTGTTAGTCCCTTCTCTGTGCTTTCCAAATACATCATTCATCCCGCTAGCACAATTCCACCAAATTATATTAAGTCTCTCCCTGTGAATAGCTCAAAATGCTCTGCTGGAGCATTCCGTAAATGAATGCTCATTATGTGCCAGAAACTCTTCTAGCCATCTTACTATGTATTTCAAGTTGTGATGTTTTAGGGAAGTAAAAATGAGCATAAGTTCTCTTGCAGCAGCCTATTTACTAAGCTGTGGAGGTGGCCCTTCTGATCCTTCTCCTCCCAGATAGAGGAAATTCCCTGCTCCTAATAAGCCAGTGGGACAAACTAACATCCCATACAGCCAGCCCCACACAGGTGCTTGGAATATCATTGAGCACAAAGGAGGTGCAATCTCTGCCCTTACAGAACTTACGCCCTAGAGGGGGAAATCAGACTGTACACATAATAAGGAAGTAAAGTACTTAGTGTGTTAGAAGGTGTCGAATGATATAGACAAAACAAAGAAGTGTAAAAGGGCTAAAAAGTACTAGGCAGTGAGGAGGCAGCAATTTCAAGGTGGTCAGAATGGGCTTTCCTTAGAACATGACATTTGAGCAAAAACCTGAAGTTAGGAGTGAGCCCTGCAGATATTAGGGAAAGAGAAAACCACCAGTGTAAAAGTCTTTAGATGAAAATGTGTGTGAGGTATTTGAAGAACAGGGAGGAGGCCAATAAAATAGAACAGAATGAGTGAGGGAGGGAGCAGTTGTCAGGAGGGCAGATGAGTGGCAGAGGCCACAAGTGGTGAGGCCTGCAGAGCAGAAGGCTTTGGCTTTGACTGGGTGGATGAGGAACCACTGAAGCATGCTGCCCGGCACCGAAGAGGCGTGTGATAAAAATACTTTAAAAGAATGTGAAGTTTTGTTTTCAAAATCTCCAGTTGGCAGAAGCTACTTCCTCTCTCTGAAGATTGTTATTTCTATGCCATCAGCAGGCCCTGGGCATCATGACAGTGCAGGGGCCACAGGTGGCAGGACTTGGCACACCTGTACCAGTCAACTCAGACCTTAAAGTGCTTCTGTGGCCAAAAATGCAGACAAATTGTATGTCCAAATTTTTAAGTCTGTCCTATAGGCAATTTTGATCAGTAAATGGTACAGCCAGGGCTGCAGGAGGAGAAACGAGGGCCAGTACAAATCCAGATCTAACTGCCCCTCATCAAGGTGACAGCAAGGATGAGAATGGGAAGTTTGTGACCAGACGGCTGAATTGCTGCTCTAAAGAACAGTTGTAAAAACCAAATATAAAGTCTAATTCAGGAGTTCTTTAAGTGAGATAGGCTAAACGTGGCCCATCATCTCTCTGAAGCTATAAGCAAAAGTATGGTATGTGTGTGTATGAATGTGCAAGAATAATTTTTCAGGGAGAAAGGTTCATGGTTTTTATCGATGTCTCAAGAAACTTTTAGCATTGTTTATGAAACTGGGTTTTTTTCTAATTTTAATTCGATTTACTTGTGTTCAGTAGCTATTTATTGAAGAAATAAATACAGCAGTCTTTGTATTTGCAGTCTCCCTGGATAGATAAGATGTAAACATGGGGAAAAATAAATTACAAATCTACAATCAAGTTTTGGACCAATCTAGAAATGATTATTCCTCAGAAATCTATCTTTATTTACAATGAAGGAAGGTTCAATAAGAGGTACAAGGAGGTAAAAGATGTATGCCTTACTTTTAGTAATATACGATTGATAAGAAGAATGATGGGTAAGAAAATGATTGCATACGTGCAACTTTTTAAAAAAGGACAATATACACTTTGGGAGGCCAAGGCGGGCAGATCAAGAGGTCAGAAGATCCAGACCTTCCTGGCTAACACCGTGAAACCCCGTCTCTACTAAAAATACAAAAAGAAATTAGCCAGGCATGGTGGTGGGAGCCTGTAGTCCCAGCTACTAGGGAGGGTGAGGCAGGAGAATGGTGTGAACCCGGGAGGCGGAGCTTGCAGTGAGCCGAGATCATGCCACTGCACTCCAGCCTGGGCAATAGAGCAAGACTCTGTCTCAAAAAAAAAAAAAAAAAAAAAACAATATAAATGAATCCAAAATCAAGTAATAAGGTGTGTTTTATGTCATGAGATGCAACTGAAATTCAGAAAGAAGGAAAAAGATTAATTTGGTGTAATCAAGAAGACTTCATGGAAAAGGTAGATGAGAGCTGAGCATGGGGGAAGACAATACTGAATAATTCAGACAGGCTCAGCAGTCAATGTGCTGCAGTAAATTCCCAGATCTGCCTCTTAGGAATTGTGTGACCTTGGATACCTGATATCTTTATGTCTCTGGGACTCAATCCAGTTGTAGGAGGATTACATGAAACAATAAATGTAAAGTGTTCAGAACATGACCAAGCACATAATTCATGCCTAATAAATGGTTTTATCTTCACCAATTCCTTTAGCCGTAACTGGGATGACCCAAGCAGAGAACTGATCCATCTGAAAAAGCAGCTACTGACATCACAGTTAAAGTATTGTTTTTCTAATAGTCTTTTAGAGGCCCTCAGAGATGCTAATGCATGATTAAGCAGCTGTACTTTCTGAAGAATTCTTCTTGGGCCACCCCAGTAAATCTCCCCAAATACCTCAAAACAGGGCGTTTCACTAAGGGCCTTGCTCCAGTTATTCTAGTATATGTCAGAATCTTCATGACCCACCTCCTGCTTCAGATGTGTGCCTGAATGGACAACGATGGATCTCAGCAAAATTGACAATAAATAAGCAGGGGCAGCAATGACAGTAATGTTTCACACGTCTGAAAGTGAAGAAGTAATTTTAAATGGCTGTTTTCTTTTTTCAGGTGATCCAGATCATGGTTGGATTGATGCACATTGGTTTTGGAATTGTTTTGTGTTTAATATCCTTCTCTTTTAGAGAAGTATTAGGTTTTGCCTCTACTGCTGTTATTGGTGGATACCCATTCTAGGGTGGCCTTTCTGTGAGTAGATTGCTAGAACACCACTTCTTCTTGGTTTATAAAATATTCCCTCTTGGTTTATAAAGTATTGCTATCTCCAGCCAATTCACAACTCATTTCTTGATAAAGCCCTACATCTGAGGGCTGGAGAATTTAGAAAAATTAACAGCTCTGAATGAGCATGAAAAAATCGGGAACTTTTTCGCCATTTTACCTAGGAGCTTATTCCATTCTTTAAAATTTAATCATGTAATCAGCAAGCCAAAGTTTTGATTTCCTACTACATTTGAGATGGAAATGTATGTATTGGGTGGAGAGAGAGAGAAAAGAAAAGGTGATTGGAAACATGATTAAAAATATGCAAGTAAGCCAGGCATAGTGGTGTGTGATTGTAGTCCCAGCTACTTGGGAGGCTGAGGCCAGGGAATTGCTTGAGTTCAAGAGATGGAGGCCAGCCTGGGCAATACAGTGAGACTCAATCTCTAAAAAAATTTTTTAATTAAAAAAATGCAATTGATTATGAGAAGGGATGGAGCAGTAAGCCTCAGAACAAGGAATGCTTAAACACTGTGAGTTCTTCATAGGCCAGAAATTAAGGAAAAGAAAATAAAAAAGAAGTCAAGGACATATGACTGAGAGTTACTCCAGAAAATTCAGAAGTGCGAGAGAAAATTTTGAGAAGGAAACTAGATGAACATAAATAGACCAACCTTTCATATAAAGAGAAATTCCCAAGCACAACCAGTTAACCCATTTCACAAATAAATTTGTCCATTTCCACAGTTTATTATCTCTGGCTCTCTCTCTGTGTCAGCATCCAAGGAGCTTTCCCGTTGTCTGGTAAGTTAGACTGTCTCTACTTTTTGAACCCCTTTAAAGATTAGCTTAACATATTGGGGAGGAAAATTGAAAAGCTGGATTTGGGAAATGCAAAAGGGAGCACCTTTCCCAAAAAAAATCTATTGGTTGCCTCATGGTCTGAGCGCTGGGGTGAGAAAATGGTCCACACAGTTTGCCACTAAGAAATGGCAGAGCTCCATATCCTGACTCTTGAATTCACAAGGGTGAGAAGTAGTAAAAATCAGGGTTGTTTAAGCTTTAACCTAAAAGCTCCCTGGTTCAGTCTGGTCACACTCTATTATGGGAAGTCCAAAGGAGAATCCAGGAGCCAGGAAATACGTACTAGACACATCAGTTACCAAGTCTCTACTGTTCATTTGCCACTTCTCAGCTCTGTCTTGTATTTTTATTTTTTTATTTGTGCTATTTCCTACTCTTATACAGGTTGTGTGTTTTACAATTCTTTAAATTGCCATTAAATGAGTCTAGCTTGTTCTGTAAGAAGAGTTTATAAAAATGATCAGTAAGACCGGACTTTGAGCTCTGTCGGTCACAGCACCCCACCTATTCCAATTTCGTGGTCTACTATTGAACCAGGAAAAAGAAAGTAATTTACCAAGAACTAGAGTCAACTAGAGCAGAGGTGGTGTCAAGATTATACGTAATCCAGTACAAGAAAGAAGAACGGGGAAAGAGGAACACAGAATCATGTAGCTCATGCTCTTGCAGACAAAAGAAGAATAAAATAATTAAATTAAATTAAATTAAAATAAGCCTAATTCTGATTAACCCTCCTGTTGCAGTCCAAAAACAAAATAAAGCACCCTTTCTCTGCATCTTTTAAGGATCCTTCCGTCTAATTGAGATTGTCGAAGCATAGATTCCACCTCTTAGAGGAGTCAGCCACTGACACATACCTAAGACAATTTTTCTAAGAGCTTTTAGAGAACTTCAGGAGGCTCTAAGGCACGCTGCAGCACAAGCACATTCTAAAGAACTCGACTGTGCCACCCCTAGCAAGTCACCTGCGGACTTGGTTTCACAATTATTCTTCTGCATGTTAAAATCCTATTGTAGAAACTGGGGAAAGTTTTGTAGTCGCCCATACACCTCTGCCCACAAAAGCCTAAATTTTCTCCTTCTAAATTTGGGGGTTCATATTTAGTCCCCAGAGAGACTTAGGGTTTTCATTAATTCCTAAATTTTTCAGCAAACATGTTGTGTCTAAATACTTTCCCATCTATAAAATCATATGTTATCGTACTACCTCATTCAAAGGCTGTAAGAGTTGAGATAACTTAAATAATTTAACACAGTGTCTGCCACAGAAAAATGCTCATTAGAAGTTTGTTTTTTCATTTTTTAATGAAGAAAATATAGTTGTTATTGTGCATGAGGCTTTTAGTAAAATCCAATAGATGAGTGCCTGCTTTATATGATTTACATTTTTCTACAGCTTTTTAGAAGTACCCTACATCTAGGCTGCATACAGAATAATGTTTATGGTAATTACCCAGAAGGGCAGAAAACAGAATAATTTCAACTTGAAAAATTGTTTTGAAAGTTCAAAAATTAAGAACCATGAAATTTGATTGATTCTTATTTCACTTAACTTCAGTGATCCTGTATATAATTGATTTTTTCCTGCCATCTCCATTAGGTGAAAGGCAGCCTGGGAATGAACGTTGTTAGTTCTATCTTGGCCTTCATTGGAGTGATTCTGCTGCTGGTGGATATGTGCATCAATGGGGTAGCTGGCCAAGACTACTGGGCCGTGGTAAGTATCCCATAATCCACCATGTGCCTGCTCTCTTTTCAGTCCCGTAAAGTGGGTCTATGTTTTATTTCTTAATACCGTATACCAGCTCTAGTGGAAAATCTTTTTTCTATTCTAGCCCCACCCCTACTCATATGATCTCTGGGACTATAGAATAAAGTGAGAGGGTTACCTCTACAGATAGACCGAGGCTTAAAGGACATCCTTTATTGGCCCATCTCACTGTTAATCACATGAACAATGGGGAAGGGTTTGGATAGGCCTCCATGGCTTCTAAAATTGTCCAAAAATTATTTTCCCAACATTTGAAATTCTATATAAATAAGGTAGTCAAGCTATTGAGTGTTTTTTGTTAAAGTTCAGAGTAAAGTATGAAGTGAGAGGGAAATGACAGGGATAAGAACATCTGATTTTTACAGAGAAACCCAAGGAATGAAGCAATTGCAAAATGAAGCACGTATCTCTGAATGTGCTCAAAACACAATCACACATTCATTAGCCTTATATAGCCAAGCACGGACTCTGACCTTAGGAGGAAATGGGTGGCCCAAGGGCAGGAATGCTTACCATCTATAAGGAATGGAGCAACATGGTATAAAATGAGGTTGGGCTGGAAGCTGTCATCCTACCTCAATGGCCACGTTAACCATTTTGGTCTTCATTCTGTGAGCAATGGAAAACCACAGAAGAGTGGTTTTATTGGTTTCATTTTATTTTATGTTGGGGTTGGTTTTGCTTTTGCTTTTCAGTTTACAAAAAGCAGAGTTTATTAAATTACTGTGGGCTACATATATCTTAAGAAAGACACAGAATGACTTCCTTATCTATCTAGAACTTATTAACATTAAGACAATATCACAATATTTTGAACAAATAACCACAATAACATTTCCTTTATCAGTTCTCTCAATACTGTGTAAGTAATTCTGTTTCACTGGATCTCGGAGTGGCAGGCTTATGAAGCCATCTGCTTCTCAACTAAAGGGTTCTGAAATCCTGACTCCAACCATTGGTATAATCTGAAAGTTGTCTAGGCACTCCCATCAGATGCGTGTCCCCTAGAGTATGTTCTTTGAAGTGTCAGTAGTTTGAATTGCTGGCACACTCCTTTTCCACCAAGCTCTGAGACAATCCTTTGTTAAAAACATAGGAGAGTTTTAGGCCGGGAATTTGAATGATCACTTTTGTGCTTGGAAAGGACAACACTGTTTGCAGCGTAAGGAAAAGCTTATATAAGAAGGTGTATTAGTTTGTTTTCACCCTGCTGATAAAGAAATACCAAAGACTGAGAAGAAAAAGGGGTTTAATGAGCTTACAGTTCCACATGGCTGGGGAGGCCTCACAATCATGGCAGAAGGCAAGGAGGAGCAAGTCACATCTTATACGGATGGGGGCAGGCAAAAAAAATAGAGCTTGTGCAGGGCAACTCCTGTTTTTTAAAACCATCAGATCTCATGAGACCCATTCACTATCACAGGAACAGCATGGGAAAGACCCACCCCCATAATTCAATCATCTCCCACCAGGTTCTTCCCACAACAAGTGGGAATTATGGGAGCTACAAGATGAGATTTGGGTGGGGACACAGAGCCAAACCATATCAGGAGGCAAAAATAGATGAGAAAGCTTCTCGGTAAATAAGGCAGAGTGAAGCAAGAACAAAGTTCATCCTCCAAAATACCAAACAAAAGAACAAAAATTATTCAAAAAAACAGCTTTCAAACTGGCATCCAAGTAGAGAAACAAATCATTCTGATGCTACTCAAAGCTGAAAAAAAGCACAGCTTTTAGACCTGGCTCTTGTTTCCCTAGAAACAAAACTGAGGAAAGAAGGGAAGCCAGAAAAAAATACTGAGAAGTCTCACTAACACTCTCCAGTCTGTAGCTGAGAAGGCTGGGGTGGAGAGCAGTCAATTCTGTGAAAGGATAAAGCAAATCCTGTATGGTACAAGACCATGGGTAGTACCCAGGACCTCAGGAGACAGAAGAAAGGGCAATACCTTCCCATACCCTGCATGGTACCCTACTACCAGCAGGGAATGAGCAGAAATGCACAGGAATAAACCTCCAGCCAAGGAGCAGGCCTCCATACTAAGCATTTAGCAGGCTCTCAGAAGACAGAAAAAGCGAAGTCCATCTTCACTAGCAAGAACTGTGCTCGAAGCCAGCTAAGCTATCTCTCTCCCTGCAACAGCTATATGTTCACATTCAGAAACATGGATATAAAACAACCACTAGGGCTCAAGTGGTAATGGAAGCAAGGAAGACAAATGGGACCCAAATAAACAGAAGAGTGAATGAAGGAAAATTCACCTACACTGTATCTGATCAAATAGAAGGCCTGTATACAGTTCAAGTGAGCTTAATACTTTTATTTAAAATAGAAATAACATGATTCCATTCTTATAGAATGATGCTCCTCTCTCTTGGTTATTCTCTTTTTTCCCTCTCACGGCATCTTTCCACACATCCATTCTTCTGCCTTTTCCCTGTACACAGAGAGCTAGGATAATAGTCATCAAACATTAATTTTGGTTATTTCTAAGCACTGGCATTTGGAATGATCCGTTGGTTTCTATATTGCTTGACTTTTTTAATGAGTAGTAACATTTGTATTAAAAAAAACAATGAGGCCATCACAAAGGAAAAAAACTACCTTCTTTCTACTATTTCTAAACAAAATAGCCTACTTACCAAAAGGAAAGACTTCTGGCATTTTAAAGAAAATGCAAAATAAATTCACACTCCTCTGGAACAAGCATTTGATGATACTGGAAGAATAAGCGTGGAGCGAGTTGAGTATAAGCAATAGCACATTTGATGAGTCAATAACTTTTTGAAGCCCACGTGAGGCCCTCCTGATTAGCCAAAATTTCACTATTTATTTATGATTTCAGCTTTCTGGAAAAGGCATTTCAGCCATGCTGATGATCTTCTCCCTCTTGGAGTTCTTCATAGCTTGTGCCACAGCCCATTTTGCCAACCAAGCAAACACCGTGACCAATATGGTGAGTTGGGTCTCTTCTTTGTAAAATAATCTGAAAATGCCCTGGAGAAATACAGACTTGTGTCTGCTAAATCCTACTATCGGCTTACCAGAATGCTCTTTGTCCTTCACTCTGATGGTACCAGGGGAAATTGCATAGGATTGTAGTAACCATATTGCTTGTTTTTATTCATTCTTTCCAGTCTGTCCTGGTTATTCCAAATATGTATGTAAGGAACCCTGTGACACCAGCATCTTCTTCAGCTCCTCCCAGATGCAACAACTACTCAGCTAATGTCCCTAAATAGTAAAAGAAAAAGGGGTATCAGTCTAATCTCATGGAGAAAAACTACTTGCAAAAACTTCTTAAGAAGATATCTTTTACTGTCCACAATGATTTCTAGTCTTTAAAAACCGTGTTTGAGATTTGTTTTTAGGTTGGTCGCTAATGATGGCTGTATCTCCCTTCACTGTCTCTTCCTACATTACCACTACTACATGCTGGCAAAGGTGAAGGATCAGAGGACTGAAAAATGATTCTGCAACTCTCTTAAAGTTAGAAATGTTTCTGTTCATATTACTTTTTCCTTAATAAAATGTCATTAGAAACAAAAGCCTTTTTCAGTATGTTTAAAAAATTGATTTTGATTTGATATTGGTTGTAGAGCAGTAGATCTGATCTATACTCCAAGAAGATTGATAAACCTTCTTTGATGATGATTTTTCTAGGTGTCCAGTCACTGGAGTTCCCTAACTCATCTCCTCCTCATCTTTCTGTTCAGAAAGCAAGTGTCCAATTGCCCTTGTTGGAGGTCATATTATTCTATACATTAATATCATCAAACATCTTGCCTCTTAACTATCTACAAAATTTTGCTATTTACAGAGTATTTTCATGTACATTAAACTCACCTGCAATGGGACAACAGTCAGACAGGGATGCTGCATTGAGGGGTTTTCATTTGAGTTTTGGCTTTTTGTTTTTGAATTGTTGGCACATTTATAAGCCAATTAGAACAATCAAGGTAAGACAGAAGGGATGAATGACAGTGTAAGTTTCAAGAAATTAAAAGCACAGATGGAAAACATCACCTAAGTCATGAAAAAGGGCAGTTTCTCTACAAAATAGAAAGGTATAATTATCACAGATATCCACAGCTTTGCAATAGTGGCAGTGAGGATCTGATGTGATGGCTCATGTCATCCCTGTCAAAGCAGTAGTGATGTCATGCCTAAGGTAGGGGCACAGGTAGAGTCAGAATGTTGAACAGAATGGTAACAAGGGAAAAGTCATGGAACTGGAGAATAAAGTGGTCGGAGAAACAGGATTGCCAAGCTGTACAGAAGGCACATTTGAGGATGTGGTAACAAATTCAGAGTATGAACAAATTGCTTCTGCAAGGCCTTGCTGCTAGATCCAGGCAAACTATGGATCCAGGAAACTATCTATTTGATTTTTTCCAGGGTTAAGATTTTGCTAGAGGAGATGACAAAATAGCAGAAGGGCAAGAAAGCTTAGGACATTGTAAAAAATATTATTTAAATGATGGACTGTGGAATCTAAACTGGATAAGGAAGGAATAATAGTAATAATAAAAGCAATAATAAAGAAAAAAGACAGATTGATCATAAATGGAGAAATCTGCCTTTTCTCCAGGAGCTGTCGTGACAATCAAATGAGATAATGTTATATGAATATGGTTTGAAAATAGCAAAGTATTGTCCCTTTTTGAAATTTTAATATTATTAAAGAAGCCAGAAGGGAAAAATATAACAAAAAGAGTAGGCAGAGAAATCAAAATCAGGGAAGAGGCAGATTAGAAGAACAGAATTTTTGCATCTGGGAAAGCAGATGTATTATGTCAGGCAAGAGTCACATAATTTCAATGTCATTGGTCTGCCTAGGTCCCAACTATTCAGCAACTGGGTGATTGGAAATGCTGTGTCCTTCACCATAAAGCTCAACAGCTCAGCAAAAGTGAAGACATAGATTTCATGGTCTAAGGGTCTGGAAAATAAATGGTGCCTCAAAATGTGGGGGAGGGGATGGTATATTGTATATCTATACACGTAAAATAAACAAATATAAAAGTAACTTACTTTAGGGAACAGAAGCATTTCCAGCAAAGTTCATTTTTTAAGTAAATTTCTATCAAATATATTCTATTTTTCAAATTGCTTTAATAATAGTAATAATAACAGCATATATTTAGCCCATTCTTTGTACAACTCACGTTCCAAGCACTGTTTCAATGCTCACGACAACCACCTGTGAGGCAGGTGGATCATTTTCAGATGAAAAAACTTTGGCAGAAAAGTTAAAAATCTTGTCCTAAGATATGTAGCTAGCAAATGGTGAAGCATGGATTTGAACCCAGGTAGTATGTTTCCCAGGTCCGGGCAGTTGCCCTAACCATTATTCCCACTATTCTTATGGTCTTGGATAGAATCAGACATTTGTAATGCCAAAACAAACAGAAATGTTTCTCCATAGTAAGCTTGTAATAAATTTGGAAGAAATTGCCTTATTCTCTGATAGGAGAGAGGAGATTTAGTAATATAATAATACAGATGACACTTAAACAACATGAGTTTGAACTGCGTAGCTCCACTTATGTGCATATTTTTTCAATGTGGGAAAAGTCATGGAAATGGAGAATAAACTGATCAGAGAAACAGAGGATTACCAAGCTATACTGAGGGTATATTTGAGGGGGTTTTAGCAAATTTATACTATGAACAACTTTCTCCAGCTGGGCCTGTGATCTGAGACCCTAGAAGGTGACTGGAATAGAAATATGATATTGCCCTCTCCCTCTCCCTCCCCCACCCCCTCCCTCTCCCTCATGCCCCGCCGACGCTGGACTGTACTGCGGCCATCTCGACTCACTGCAACCTCCCTGCCTGATTCTCCTGCCTCAGCCTGCCCAGTGCCTGGGATTGCAGGCGCGCGCCGCCATGCCTGACTGGTTTTCGTATTTTTTGGTGGAGACGGGGTTTCGCTGTGTTGACCGGGCTGGTCTCCAGCTCCTGACCGCGAGTGACCTGCCAGCCTCAGCCTCCCGAGGTGCCGGGATTGCAGACGGAGTCTCGCTCACTCAGTGCTCAATGTTGCCCAGGCTGGTGTGCAGTGGCGTGATCTCGGCTCGCTACAACCTCCACCTCCCAGCCGCCTGCCTTGGCCTCCCAAAGTGCTGAGATTGCAGCCTCTGACTGGCTGCCACCCCGTCTAGGAAGTGAGGAGCGTCTCTGCCTGGCCGCCCATCGTCTGGGATGTGGGGAGCGCTTCTGCCCCGCCGCCCCATCTGAGATGTGAAGAGCGCCTCTGCCTGGCCGCGACCCCGTCTGGGAACTGAGGAGTGTCTCTGCCCCACTGCCACCCCGTCTGGGAGGTGAGGAGCGTCTCTGACCAGCCGCCCCGTCTGAGAAGTGAGGAGCCCCTCCGCCCGGCAGCCGCCCTGTCTGGGAAGTGAGGAGCCCCTCCGCCCTGCAGCCGCCCCGTCTGGGAAGTGAGGAGCGTCTCTGCCC
The DNA here is from genome assembly GCF_029289425.2 of Pan paniscus. NCBI lineage: Eukaryota > Metazoa > Chordata > Mammalia > Primates > Hominidae > Pan > Pan paniscus. Next base: position 61,652,319 of record NC_073258.2, read on the forward strand.
GGCAGCCACCCCGTCCGGGAGGTGGGGGGCAGCCCCTGCCCGGCCAGCCGCCCTGTCCGGGAGGCGGGGGCAGCCCCCGCCCGGCCAGCTGCCCTATCTGGGAGGTGGGGGGGCACCTCTGCCCGGCCGCCCCCTCTGGGAAGTGAGGAGCCCCTCTGCCCAGCCGCCACCCCATCTGGGAGGTGTACCCAACAGCTCATTGAGAACAGGCCATGATGACGATGGCAGTTTTGTCGAATAGAAAAGGGGGAAATGTGGGGAAAAGAAAGAGAGATCAGATTGTTACTGTGTCTGTGTAGAAAGAAGTAGACATAGGAGACTCCACTGTGTTCTGTACTAAGAAAAATTCTTCTGCCTTGGGATGCTGTTAATCTATAACCTTACTCTGTGCTCTCTGAAACATGTGCTGTGTCCAAGGGTTAAATGGATTAAGGGCGGTGCAAAATGTGCTTTGTTAAACAGATGCTTGAAGCCAGCATACTCATTAAGAGTCATCACCACTCCCTAATCTCAAATACCCAGGGACACAAACACTGCGAAGGTGGCAGGGCCCTCTGCCTAGGAAAACCAGAGACCTTTATTCATATGTTTATCTGCTGACCTTCCCTCCACTATTGTCCTATGACCCTGCCAAATCCCCCTCTCCGAGAAACACCCAAGAATGATCAATAAATACTAAAAAAACAAACAAACAAACAAACAAACAAAAAAACGATAAATGAGCAGATGTACAGAAGAGAGAGAAAAAAAAAGAAATATGATATTGCAACATAAAGGTCACATGCCTGCTGTGGTATTATTTAAAGCCCTTATGGTATTTTCATTCTGGAAAATCTTTTTTAAATGTTCATTTTTTTCATTCATTTGCTTAAAAAGAAGTATTACACTACTACTTTGTGATGAAAACTCTGCTATTCCATAAAATTTAGGCTTTACATATTTTTTTCATGTAAGGTAATATAAAATGAAATGGAGTAGGATTTATCTAGATGTCAGCGAACACATGCTTTTTTCATGCACAATTAACGCTGGATTTGCATACAAAGACTTTGCCTACAAAATATAACTTAAGCTACACACACACATACACATTACACACACATCTTAAGTACTTCCTATATTTAGTCTCTTCCGTCCTCAGAAGGGCACAGATCATTATTAGATCTCTACGCCTCTAGGGTGTCTTCTAATTCTAGATTCTAAGGTTTTACAGAAGGCCAATCATTCATCATGAAACACATGGGCTCAAGAATAATCTTTCAAGAATCTATAAATATATCTTAGATAAACATGTGTCATTGATTCATGCCTGGCCAAAACAAAATTTCTGAAAGCTCTCTTTCCCAGAACATGTTTGCATTTGTCACAACCCTCTAATAATCAATCACAATTGTCCCCTTTTCCCACAGAGCAGATGCTGGCCAAACCTACCCTGAGTTTGGACAACTGGGGGTGGGGTGCAGAGTCCCTAGGCATCTATTTGCAGGGGTGATTTGCATCAAGCAAAATATGCCACAGAAATTTTGAGTTCAGGTATCTGATACTCAAGCTGAAAGATCAGAGTCCAGTTGCCAGCCTCACCTAGGTGACCAGGTCTAATCCCTATGGAGAAAGGGTTGTGCTCCTCACTTGTGCATGGACTATAACCAGGCTCCTTCTCTGTAAGGAAGACTGAAGAAGATGCAAGGCTGTTTGAACACCTCTAGGGCTCTGATGCTTGGGGAGCCCTGGGAGACAGCACCTGGGGTAAGGCAGCCTTCTCCCAGAGAAGCTGCAGCAAGGCCTGAGAAGACTACAGTGTATCTGGAAAGTGGCTGCCCCATACACTCAGCAACAGCTCAGCCAATGCCTGCTGGAGAACAAATGTGAAAATTCTGGGAACTCCCAGAAATGCTCTGGAAATGGGGATTTGCAGATAAGTGGGGTCATTCTTCAACAGATGGGGGTGGAAACCAGGCCACCTGGGCCATAAGGCTAATATGTCTTGCTAATTCCCGCAGGCTGGAGAGGCCTTGGATATCAATGTTTTCCTAAAACTTGCTGATTTCTGCGTTTTTCTCTCCATTTTGCATTTAAAACAAACCAAGCAAATTTATAATTTATAACTGTTCTCTCTTTTCTCCTAGCTCTCCTCCTCTCCCTCAGTTCTCTGGTTTCACTCTTATAAACAAATTGCTGTTACTAAATTCTAGCAGCCTAGCAATGCTCAACGGGCTTCACTCAATCTCTTTCTCCACACACACACCGCGGGGGTCTCTATTTCGTTTAGGTCTCACGCACAATTTCACTTTATATTTCACAACTCTTCCTACTCTCCCAAGTATTTGGCAATGCTTAAGGATATGGTATGGACTTTTAGGCCAAATGTCATTTCATATATTTATACAATGCTACAATGTGTACTTCAAGACCCTAATTTTACAGATGAGAAACGAATTCAAAGAGTAGAGAAGTGGAGTACACACAGCCAGAACTGGAGCTGGAAACCATCCCTAGACCTTGTGATTTCTTCAACAATATTCTTTATGCAATTCCATGACAGTCACAACATAGAGCTCTTTCTGAAGGAGACTTAGAGGAAGAAAAGTGGGTAAGAGGATGGGCTACAAATTCTGGAGCTAGACTTACACTGCTGGAGTTAGAATCTCAACTCTTAACATTTATAAGTTGTGTGACTCTTAACTTCGCCAAACCTTAGCATACTCATCTGTTAAAATGAAAATAACAATGGTATGTACATCATTGGCATGTGGTGAAGTTTAAATAAGCAATATAAGGCACTTAACATATTGCCTCAACATAGTAAATGAAAGGGAAAAAAAGCAAGATAAGTTTAAGCTATTAATTAGCATTTTACTAAAGAATAGTATATAAGTGATATAGTAAACATATGAAAACTGAAATCTACTATATATATGTATGTGTACCAGCATATATATATATACTTACATACATATAGATTATACTTTACATAAATATACATATGTATGGACATTGCATTTCTACAATGAATTCAATTGTTTAGTTTCCCCAGTTTGCATAGATTTCCATTTTACTTTACTAGAACACCCTAGTGTTTACACAGAAGAAACATCTGTTTTCTCTAGTGTATAAATAAATAAAATTCCTCAAAGAAATCTGGACAAGTTATTTTATCAGGGCTCACAGCCAACAGGGTCCTTGTAATAATCCCCAACAATGGTTTTAACAACATTATATAGGCATTGTGGTTCCAGCACATTTTCACTAATGTCTTTTGTATACTGGGAACTAATTCAAGAGAATTTAACAATATGATCCACGTGGTGAAATAAAAGTCATATTGGATGTCAAACCATGACTGATTGATTGCCTCTTCATTGCTGAAGAATATAGTTTTTAACAACCAAAGGATAAAAAATTAAAGTGAATTCTGAATTTCCAAATCCAGTTTATAGGTACTGAGAAAATCAATGTTGCTTTTACTGATCTGTGATATTAGCAGAAGAAATAAGATGTGCCAAGGAACCATGCCTGTCTCATAGTTTGGCTCACTCTTCTATTTTTGCCTATGTTTATACTGAATACACATTTTGGCCCCAGTCCAAAAAAAATGACCAAATCCATGATAATTTCCAGAGACTGTTGGCCAAAGCTTAAATGAAGAAATATGTCACTTCTCTCACAAATAATCAATCAGTCTTGGCAGCAAGTTACAATGGGGGTCCATCTCATCAGAACTGGCTCTTTCTACTATGGATTCTAAAAAATCCATAACCCTGAGGTTGAAGACACAGTTCCTCTTTCTACAGCAAAGAGAATGCTTAATATTATCAGAGCCCTCTCTGCTCATAGACAAGAAACTCACAAAATAATAATAATGCTAGAAACTGAAGTGGTATATTACTTAAGAATAAAACTATTACCTTCAATGACATACTGACCAATACAGAATGTAAAGACTTTAGAAGAGCCTGGGCTTTTTTTTTTTTTTTTTTTTTCCTTTGATTTGAGGGGACTTTGGAGTCTCAATGTAAGGAAGCTAGCTGTGAGACTAAAAATAAAGATTCTCAATTTACAGTTGATTTTTCAGGCTATAAAAGATCTTGATGGCTTTTAGACACACTCATGATTTAGCTTTTTGCAAATAAAGGTGTTGGAAGCACAGAAAATTTCCTTATGAAAAAAAAATCTGCCTTGTTTTCTGCGTGTTTTACTCACTGGCTATCATTGACTAAAAATTTACATTACAAGCTGGAATTTTAACTTTTCCACAATGTCAATTTAAATTTTCCATGAATAAATGAGAAATGCCATTGAGTGGCTGTTCTCCAGGTACTTTAAACGCCTCAGTAAGTCATGATAGCTGCCTAAGAGGATGGTCTGTACTGCTCATCTAAAGCACCTCTTCATAAACACTGTTTTAGCTACTGTCTACACCTCAAATAGAAAACTAACACCACGTATCACCTAAAAGGTAAACCCACCTCCGCCAGTGGATCAAAAAGTCATTCTGGTGTCTTGTTAAGTATTACTCTCATCACTAATTTCCTTCTTCAGTTACTTATGTTTAAAGAAAAAAAAAAGTGAGCCATTGATTTAGCCACTTCACTCAAAAGTGCACCTTCCAAAGGTGCTCTTGTGGTCAAAATTTTTCTTTGAAGACAGAAAAGGTGAAGGGCGGACTTCTCCTCAGTGATCCTGGTCACTGTGCAGCAGGTGTGTGTATAAGAAACGCACCAATATGGGCAATCTCAGAATAGAGGTTTGCAGAAACCGTTCCTAGAGACACCAAAACGTAGTTAACCGATTGTCTGACCATTTGGCTGCCAGGGGCCTAGTGAGTCTGCGCACACGCACTACCTCCGCCCCGGCAGTTCTTGAGTGGGTGCGCAGGCGCAAGAGGAGCACACCGTTGCCATTGCAGACCGTCACTCCCTGAGGAGTCTGAGGGCCGGCTGGGTGCTGGGCTCCTGGCTATCCCTGTGATGGTAGCTCAGCGAGATCTGGGGACCTGGCGCTGAGCGCGTTGCCAGCCGGGATCTTACTCTTCATCTAGGCCCGGGCGCTGGCGTGAGAACTCGGACTGGGTCCTGGACGAGCGCACCCCGAAACTCCTTGGAACCTTGAACAAGTAAAATGCAGGGTAGTGATGTCGCTTTGCTGGAGTGCTTTCGTGTCAGAAGCCATAAAGGGTCACGGAGGCTGATTACGGTGTTCCTCTCCCTATCATACTCTGTAAACAGTAGGCACTATTTACTACTCAGAGATGATAGCTGTAAAATGCCGATATGTTTTAGTCATAGAGAGAGACTTTTCCGTTATGAAGGCTGTTATTCAGAACAGGTGGATGAAAGTTGATGCCTCTAATATTAAGGCCTAGAAAGAAGAGGGAAGGCTATTGCTTCTGAATTTGGGGAGGTGGTGACTGAACAATAAGGAAAGGATCAAACTTCCGTATTTTCTTCTAAGAAAATAATGTATATGTGCTTTGTACTGTTTTGTAGAAGTTTGCTAATAAAGACATCACCAAAGGTTAAAGAGAAAATCATCTAGAGGAAATGCTGGCAGTATGGCATGTGTTCTTTTACAAATCTCTACAGCAGATTCTCTCGTTTTAGGGGTAAGATTTCACTTTGACTAACTAAATTTAAGATCATGAACTATTTCATTTTTTTAACGGATATATTGGATCTAAAGGGGGACAGATTTGGTTAAATCAAAAGGGTAAAAGTTTTTTTTTTTCCAAATGTTGATTGTCTTCTACAAATTTTGACTGATCCCATGTTCCTTCATGTGCTGAGATATGGGGATACAGACTAAACCAACACACACAGGATAATAGAGAAATCCAAGTAAGGTTTAAAAGGAAAAAAGAGAGTACTGCACTTACATTTATGCAGTAGGATGATTATAAATTTGTCTCTTCTATTAAGTTATAGACATGTGAAGTTACAGTTTAGCTTTCTTAATAAACACCAAGGAATTATGAGTATCATGCTTTTTCACATCCAAAGGGGAGAAAACATTTCCACTCGTGAACTTTTCTTCTGAATTTGAATGTTGCATAGATCAATTATCTAAGTCGCCTATACGACTGTTCAGCAGAGGTTCTTAACCTCTTTGGGGTCACAGACCATTTTGGCATAGAATGAAAGCTCTGAATCTTCTTTCCAGAATTATGTACATGTCGCAATCCTTCGCATTTTTTTTCCCTGGGGGCAAGGGGTAGGCGGGTCTGACCTCCTGGAACTCATATTGATTCTAGATTAAGAATCATTTTTAAATAAGAAAACCTATCTTGTCCTTCTCCACACACTGGCAGTTCTTAACAAGCTTTGGCTAATTAGCTATTTCATGGTTTTATATAAAACAGTAGTCAATCATTTAAAAAGAGATAGTACTTTTCAAGCTCACTTACTTTTTTAACAGTTGGGAAAGTCACATGGAATCACTATTCTTGACACCAGTATGCTTATATAAGAGGTATTTGCTGGATGCCTTCTCTATTCTGGGCACCATATTAGAGGCTGGTGATAAAACAATGAAAAAAAAAACTCCAGGCCCTAAGGGATTTTGCAGTTTAGTGGGAGATATTTCTCCAGGCAAATCCAAAGAATTTCTGGAAAATTACCATTCTTGCAAATTTGATGCAAGGGGAAACCTTAAATTCTAAATCTATAAAAATGCATGATCGTTACCAAAAAAGAGATTTTTTCTTAAAAAAAAAAAAAAACTTCTCCGAAATGTATTTTTTAAAGTTAGCCAATTGCACTTATATATTTCATAGACTGCCTGCTTTGCAAAGAGCTGGAACTCTTAAAACATTAAATAGCTTTCTGTTAAAGTTTATATGAAAATAAAATTTATGTGTCCTCTGTCATTTTTAAAGAGTAATCAAAAATGTGATTAAATATATGAAATATCAGTTCACATATAAATTCAGAAATAAATTTGCTGGGATTATAATTATCTTCTTACAAATTAGAGTTGAGTAATAATTCTCCCCTATTCAAAATCCTTCCCCTCTCCAATGGGAAAACCGAGTTCAAGCGAGTCCATTTTGGATATTTTCTGTATTGCTGTGTTGGATTATGCCCCACTCCAGCATACGTGTGAAAAAAATCATACCAAATACTCCTTGAAGGAAAAGATAAATCAAACCTTTATAAAATTCAAAAAGTGATTCATCTTTAATAAATTACTAATGTACAAGAAAATGTTGGATTTATGGCTTCCTGCATTATAGTAGATTAGTAACCACATTTTCTCTGAAGTAACCCCAATATTCTCTCATACCATTACTTGATAGGTAGGGAGACTATCCAGTGATAGAATCAAACTGTTAACTTACAGGAGAATTGGCCAGAGCTACTATTATTGAACAGCCTGTTGCTTTCAGTATGACTGATTCCTATTTGGTAAATCTCAGTCCTTCCTGATCGGTCCTTTTTTCTGGGATAACCAATCCAGGAAATACATCATTAAGTGCATTGCTGTTTTACTTTTGTATTTGTAAAGGTGTTAAATGCTTCTTATAGTTAACACTTATTGGAATTGTGTTTTAAATTACATTATTTCGGTACTAACAGAATTCTCTTCTCACAGACTATCCAGATTATGATTGGCATCTTTCACGTTTTCATGTGGTACTTTCTATTGGTTTTGTATACGGGACAAATTAAAGGAGCCTTTGGAACGTATGAACCTGTAACTTACAAAACAGGATGTACTTTATGGGGAATTTCTGTGAGTAGAATACATATATATTGCTTTAATCATACAATAAATAATATTCATGCCAATAGTAGAAGGTAGGGAACGGTTTCTGAACAAGGTTTTCAGGAGAATTATGTAACTAAATCCCATGTTGATAATTTATTCAAAGTCAGATTCCTTTTTTCAACAAATATATATTGAGCACCTTTAATTTACAAGTGCTGTTTCAAGAGATATGGATACAGGAGTACACAATGACAACCATAGGGCAGTTTGTCCCTAGATATGTGAAAGGCAAAGAATCTTAACTATAATATCCATTAGCATGATTAACTTGCATGTTTATTATCTTCACTTCAGTCTCCTCAACCAATGAGTCAGTACTCATTTTCTAAATTTTTCATTACTAACACTCTCCTGTGGTTTCTAGATAGCCATTAGGTAGAGGAAAACCTGGAGAGCATGACATCCTGGAAGCCAAGTGAAGAAATTGTTAGAAGAAATGAGGAAGGATCAACTATATTATATTTTGTTGTTTTGTCAAATAAAATGAGGACTACGAATTGACCATTGGATTTAGCAATATGGAAGTCAGTAGTAAATTTTACAAGTAGTTTCAGTGGAATTGTGAAGCAAAAACCTGGTAGGAGTTGATTTAAGAAAAAAATAGGAAGAGAGGAATTACAGACAGCAAACAGGCAGCTTCTTTAAGGACTTTACTGTAATGTGGTATAAAAAAATGGGGTGATAGCTGGGGAAACTTGGCTCAAGAGAGGGTTTGCTTATTCGTTTCTGTGAGTTGAAAGAAACAGCATCATATCCTTTGTTGAGAGGACTGAACCAAAAGAAAGAAAATTGATGATATGAGTAAATGGGGGTGGGTATTGGGATCAAGTATTTGTGTAGGCAAGAGGTGATGGATTTTGATGCAGAAATAGCTAGGAGCATAGGAAGTTTATCTAGGGCATGGTTCTCAGCTAGAGGCAATTTTGCCCCTGATAACATTTTATAATATCTGGAGATATTTTGGATTTTCACTACTGGAGATGTACATCAGATGGGCAGGGGCAAAAGATGCTGCTAAATAGCCTGTGATCCACAGGACAGCACCTCACAACAAAGAATTATCCAGTCTAATTATAAATGGTTTCAAAGTACAAAAACAGAAGGGAAAGGCAGAGAAAGGAGAGTTTTCTTTGATAGGATGTTGGAAGCCTGTGGAAGTTTTTTTTTTTTTTTTCCAGTAGCTTCAAATAGCTCAATGAATTAGGAAGCAAGATTATGAGCTGAGATTGAGTATGGGGAAGTGGTTTGGTTGTTTGAGGAAAGGCAAGAGAATATGAAATAATCATCGAGGAAAAGTGAGAGTGCACAGATTATGGAGAGGTGGTTTTATTTTCATACAGCATTAAGGACATACTTGAGGTTTAGGAACAGGATATGAATATGGGTTGTATGCCTTCCTCAGGCCATGTTCAGCTGCATGAGTGCAACCATGCAGTAGGATAAAAACAATCAGGATCTTTGTTTAGCTGTGCAACTATAATAAAACAAGAAAGGTGCAAAGCAATTACAAGTGGATATGAGGCAGTGTTTGTAATGGTTGGCCATGAAATTTAAGTTAGTGATGGAAAGAAGAATTTAACAGAGAGTTGAAGTTCTCAGATTATAGACCCAGGTGGGGTCAAAGGGTTGTTAGAATTTTAATACTAGAGGGCATGAGCTAGAAAGATAGCAGGTGATGATCAGGTGGAATACTTGAAATTAAGATTTGAAAGGTACAACAAGGACAAGAGAATGATTATGGGAGCAAGTGACTAAGATAGTTTGGAGTCAGGGATTGGAGGAGAGAACAAGAACCACAAGCCCAAGGTATAGAAAGATGATATGGTTTGGCTGTGTGTCCCCACCCAAATCTCATCTTATAGCTCCCATAATTCCCAAGTGTTGTGGGAGGGACCTGGTGGAAGATAACTGAATCATGGGGCTGGGGGGGTGGCGAGTCATTCCCATGCTGTTCTCATGATAGTGAATAAGTCTCACAAGATCTAATGGTTTTAAGAAATGGGAGTTTTTCTGCCCCTGGCTCCTCCTAAATTTCATGTCTTCACATTTCAAAACCAATCATGCCTTCCCAACTGTCCCCCAAAGTCTTAACTCATTTCAGCATTAACTCAAAAGTCCACAGTCCAAAGTCTCATCTGAGACAAGGCAAGGTCCTCTCCACCTATGAGCCTGTAAAATCAATAGCAAGTTAGTTACTTCCTAGATACAATGGGGGTACAGGCTTGAGTAAATACAGCTGTTCCAAATGCGAGAAATTGGTTGAAACAAAGGCTACAGGCCCCATGCAAGTCTAAAATCCAGTGGGGCAGTCAAATCTTAAAGCTCAAAAATGATCTCCTTTGACTCCATGTCTCACATCCAGGTTATGCTGATGCAAGAGGTGGGCTCCCATGGCCTTGGGCTGCTCTACCCCTGTGGCTTCACATGGTGTAGACCTGATCTGGCTGTTTTCACAGGCTGGCGTTGTCTGCAGCTTTTCCAGGCACACGGTGCAAGCTGTCAGAGGAGCTACCATTCTGGGGTCTGGAGGATGGTGGCCTTCTTCTCACAGCTCCACCAGGCAGTGCCTCAGTAGGGACTCTGTGTGGCAGCTCCGACCCCACATTTCCCTTCTGCCCTGCCCTAGCAGAGGTTCTCCATGAGGGCCCCGCCCCTGCAGCAAACTTCCGCTGGGCATCCAGGCAGTTCCATATATCCTCTGAAATCTAGGCAGAGGTTCCAAAACCTTAATTCTTGACTTCTGTGTACCCGCAGGCTCAACACCACATGGAAACTGTCAAGTCTTGGGGCTCACACCCTCTGAGGCCATGGCCCAAGCTCTACATTGGCCCCTTTCAGCCACAGATGAAGCAGCTGGGATTCAGGGCACCAAGTCCCTAGGCTGCACATAGTACAGGGGCCCTGGGCCCGGCCCATGAAACCACTTTTTCGTCCTAGGCTTCAGGGCCTGTGATGGGAGGGGCTGCCATGAAGATCTCAGACATGCCCTGGAGACATTTTCCCCATTGTCTTGAGAATTAACATTCAGCTCCTCATTTCTTATGCAAATTTCTGCAGATGGCTTAAATTTCTCCTCAGAAAATGGGTTTTTCTTTTCTATCACATTGTCAGGCTGTAAATTTTTTTGAACTTTTATGCTGTGCTTGCCTTATAAAACTGAATGCCTTTAACAGCATCCAAGTCACCTCTTGAAAGGTTTGCTGCTTAGATCATTTCTTCTGCCAGATATCTTAAATCATCTCTCTCAAGTTCAAAGTTCCACAAATCTCTAGGGAAAAATGCCACCAGTCTCTTTGCTAAAACATAACAAGAGTCACCTTGCTCTAATTCCCAACAAATTCCTCATCTTCCATCTGAGACCACCTCAGCCTTGATTTCATTTTTCATATCATTATTGGCATTTTGGTCAAAGCTATCTGACAAATCTCTAGGGAGTTCCAAACTTTCCCACATTTTCCTGTCTTCTTCTAAGTCCTCCAAACTGTCCTAACATCTGCCTGTTACCCAGTTCCAGAGTCACTTCCAAATTTTGGGGTATCTTTTCAGCAGCACCCCACTCCTGGTACCAATTTACTGTAATAGTCCATTTTTATGCTGCTAATAAAGACATACCTGAGACTGGGCAATTTACAAAAGATAGAGGTTTGTTGGACTTACAGTTTCTCATGGCTGGGAAGGCCTCACAATTGTGGCAGAAGGCAAGGAGGAGCAAGTCACATCTTACATGAATGGCAGCAGGCAAAGAGAGAGGGCTTGTGCAGGGAAACTCCCATTTTTAAAACCATCAGATCTCATAGGACTTATTCACTATCACAAGAACAGCATGGGAAGGACCCGCTCCCATGATTCAATTATCTCCCACTGGGTCCCGCCCACAACACATGGGAATTATGGAAGCTACAAGATGAGATTTGGGTGGGGACACAGAGCCAAACCATATCAAAAGATCAGACAGATAGATAGATAGATAGATAGATAGATAGATAGATAGATAGATGTATATATATATATCTATATATAGATATATAGATATACACACATATATGTATGTGTGTGTTTGCGTGTGTGTGTAAAAATCACCAAATATTAAGTGATGTTGAAGAGAGAATCAGAGAGTCAAAATTTCAATTCATTTGAAAAGAGGAATGGCCAAGGGGTCAATAGATTACTTAAACCATGAAGGATAGTGAGTTATAGAAACTGACATGTGATTCAAAGGTGGAGGAGAAAGAATGGTTGGATAGCAATAATGAGCAAGGAAACCACTTATCCCACACTTCGAACAGATGGAATGAGGGCTGTAGGATACAATATGGCTGCCCATTGAGAGAGCAATTAATCACTAGAAGAAACAATGATCTCTAGGAGGTCTCCCACTTTTATACATACACTAGTTCATAAGTGTCAATGGATTGCCTTGAAAAAATAGGAGAAAAATATTGAATTTTTGCACAAAATCCAGATAAATGATACATGGTTCATAAAAGATGAATGGCTCATAAATAATGCACTGGTTCATAGGTGATAAATGATAAATGATGCACTGGGTCACAAGTGTCAAAGCACTACCTTAAAAAATAGGAGAAAAACTGTGGATTTTCCAACAAAATCCAAATAAATGATGCATTTTCCTTAGTGTTTGACCATTCACATTATAAAAATAGTATATTAAACTCCTAGGATAACTTATCTAAAATTTCAACTAAATGTAATTTAATACTAAACTTCTCACTTAAGCCTAAACTTTGAAAGGCATTTTGTAAAACACATAGTAATGGAAAGATAATCTCATTAGAGAGCACTCTAATTCAAAATTCACAAGATATTTTCACTTTAAATTCTGAGCTAGTTCTTACATTCACTGTGTACCTCCTTAGAAATCTCAGCTTTTGCTGTGGAATGAAGTGCTGAACAAATAGATTTAAAATTATCCATGGGAAGTTTGTAAGCTTCAGGTTTGGGCTTCCTACATATAGTGTATAGCATGACAAAAATAGCCTTTGACGGCCGGGCGCGGTGGCTCACGCCTGTAATCCTAGCACTTTGGGAGGCCGAGACGGGCGGATCACGAGGTCAGGAGATCGAGACCATCTTGGCTAACACGGTGAAACCCCGTTTCTACTAAAAATACAAAAAATTAGCCAGGCGTGTTGGCGGGCGCCTGTAGTCCCAGCTACTTGGGAGGCTGAGGCAGGAGAATGGCGTGAACCCGGGAGGCGGAGCTTGCAGTGAGCCAAGATCGCACCACTGCACTCCAACCTGGGAGACAGAGCAAGACTCCGTCTCAAAAAACAACAAAAAAAAAATAGCCTTTGACTTGGATCTTTAGTGTCTTATCAATAAAACAAATAAGACAAGGAATACTTTGAGGAAATTGTGCAACCCATCTTCAAACAATATGGCATAGTTTTATACTTCTTGGAAGTAGACAGACTTCCTGACATGAAATAATGGAACCTCTGTTTTAAAAAACAAAGGCAAAGGCATGAATTTCTGCCATTACCTTAACAATGACTACAATCTCATAAAAGAGACTGCATATTTTGTACCATCACAATATGGAATAGATTCTTGAACCACTTTTTCCATATTTGGATATGTACATAGTAATCATAATTAGTGTCATCATCTCATTAGGAAGGATAACATTAAAAGCAATAATCAAATGAGTTATATATGATGTATCTCATACACATAAAAGCAAACTTGGTTCCTGGTCAGGACTGCTTAGGCTGTCTGGCATATTATCACAGTGTGAATCTGCCCACTGTCCCCTATGTGTTTCTGTTATGAGTGACTCTACTATTACCTTTCAATGTATTACTACATGATGTAAATTTGTCCTGACCCATCTACTAAAACTTCTGTATATTTTGTTACTATTAGCATTCTTAAAATAATTGACTTACAAGAGAGTTATTAAAAGCACATTCTAAATTGGCAAGCATTATCAATTAGTATTTATAAATATGTTTTTATATCCAGTTTATCATTGCAGGAGTCTTCCTAATAAGAGTAACAAAGTATCCGACTCGATCTGGAGTAAGTTGAAATGTTTGAGGTATCTCTAGAAATCACTTATCACAAAGCTAAATATTAAGTTTTAATGAAAATATAACGTCTAAACAATGAAGGAATCTACCCTACCTGTAAAGTAAATGAAGGAATTAAGAATGAATCTAGAAGAACATAATTTAATATAGACAAATATACTGTATTGGTTAAAATCATGATTACTTTATGTATAGGTTTCTAAATGTATATATAGTTTTTGTTTTGTTTGATGTTCTGCCTTTTAACATTGTGTAAACTTTATAATTAAAAAATTTTAATAGGACCTAGTGCCTTTAGATATAGACATTATACTACTGTAAAATTTCATTTTCTGAACTATCCAGTTTGGGAACAAGATTGTGTCTTGTAACAAAGTACAGAATTGGTCCAGATTAAAGATCCATGCATGGTATTAGGTGGATAGAATTGGGAAGAACACTTTAGAATCTTAGAGCTAAAACATACCTTAGAAATTAGTCTGCCCTCATAATTTTACAGATAAAAAAATGATGTCTGAAGATACTGATAGATTTCCTTAGATAATGAAAACCCAGGATTAAAATTTTATCAACTGACTCCTATTTCTACAAGCAGTCATTTTCCATTTTCTTTTTTTTCTTACAGTGGAACCACTTTTGTCCAAATCATATCTTATATGCTTTCTTCCAAATGACCTATAACATTGAAAAACACAATACTTTTTTTTTTTTTTTTTGAGATGGAGTCTCTCTCTGTCACCCAGGCTGGAGTGCAGTGGCACAATCTCGGCTCACTGCAAGCTCCGCCTCCCGGGTTTACACCATTCTGCCTCAGCCTCCCAAGTAGCTGGGCCTACAGGTGCCCGCCACCAAGCCCGGCTAATTTTTTTGTATTTTTACTAGAGATGGGGTTTCACCGTGTTAGCCAGGATGATCTCGATCTCCTGACCTCGTGATCCACCCGTCTCGGCCTCTCAAAGTGCTGGGATTACAGGCGTGAGCCACTGCGCCCGGCCCCAAAAAATACAATATGTTTTAGCCTAAATGGAAGATTAATGATTAATGGACTGATGGTGTTAATGTTTCCTCCAGATTAACTGGGCTTCATATAAATCAGAAAAATATTTTCTTAATATTTAATACTTCTAAGACTTCAGAAACTAGATCAAAGTTTTAACTAGATGAGTTTTTTCAGCAATGCAAACTATTACACCAAAATGTTTATTCTGAATATAATAAATTTGCCCTCTGTCTCCTTTTCAGATTATAAGTACTTTAATCATAAACATCATCTGCATAATTACTACAATTACTGCAGTAACTCTAACAATAATAGAGTTGTCTCATTTTAATTCTGTGTCATACAGGAATTATGGACAAGCGGTAAGTGACCAATTCTATGGGAACATATTAATTTTAAAATTATTCTTTTTAATAATTTTGAAATCTTAGGAGGTAAGATGAGGCTTTTATTGGTCCTCATGAAATTCTTTG
Organism: Pan paniscus; assembly: GCF_029289425.2. Classification (NCBI taxonomy): domain Eukaryota; kingdom Metazoa; phylum Chordata; class Mammalia; order Primates; family Hominidae; genus Pan; species Pan paniscus. Next base: position 61,667,609 of record NC_073258.2, read on the forward strand.
ATTTAGTTGTGAGCTCTTGATTGAAAATTTTAAATCAAAAATAATTCTAGGCTGTGAGTTTTAGTAAATATTAAGAGAATGTTTCAATTCTTGACTTGCTGAATTAAAGTGAGTAAAAATTTGAAAGCTTCAGTGGCAAGTGTCTATGTATTAGGCACAGAGCCACTTAATGATTCTCTTAATACAAGAAAAGTATAATCCTGGACAATAAAACCATTTTGCAAATAAACAAAAGAATTCTGCTACTGACACATATGGTTCAAATTGTAGACACCTAGTAATTTCTGGCTTAACATAGAGCTTTTCATACATAGCCTATCTTTGCATCTTACATGAATTTTGCTTTAAGGCCAAAAATGCTAAATATAAATAAACCTAACTTGTTTCCATTTAGTTGCCCAGAAAATGTGAAGATCTTTACTGATAACACAATAGTTTTATTTTAATTATATTGGCTTTAAATTCAGAATCATAAAATATTAGTGGGGCAAAAGACCTTAGCAAAGTTAATACAAAATCTCACATTTAAAGTGAGGACAAATTGGAGTGAAACACCTTGTTTGACCAACAGAACAAAACAAATAACAATTTCAGTAATGAGTAGAAGCGTCATTACAGGTGAAGGATAAACTTCCTCCTCCTCCCCTACACACTTTCACTCCATACCTGTGACATATTATTAAGGGGGACATCAGAGGAAAGAACCCAAACCTGGAGAACAAAACCCTGGAGGACAGTGATACAATAATAGAAAAATGCACTAATACCCCAAAATATATTATCTGTAACAAGTGATTATGTAAACAAACATGGACCAGATTTTCCCTATAAATTATAAGAAAATTGTCCAGTTGCCCTGAACATTCAATCTAGAAATCTTTAGTTCTAATTTTGAGGGCAGAGAATAGGAAAGGAGGACTTAAGTTATTAAGTGCGTAATTGTTTCAAGTTATATGTCACCATTCTTATTCATAAACTTTTAATTATCAGTTTAATATGGCATAATTGCCAAGGATTGCCTTTTGCAGTCAGTGTGACAAACCATTGTAGTCTGTATTTATCTGATCTGAGCTCAGTGATAACGACCAGTTTTATAGTCTCTCAAAATCACAAGTTCAGCACAAGTTTGCTGTGATTAGTTACACAAAATGAGCTTGTATATTAGACTTATATCTCGAAGCCACCATCTTTTTCTAGTGCCATTACAGAATTATATACTTATACTTCCTAAGGCAGCCAACATTTTACAGGACTTTTACATGCCAACTTTTCTAACATAAGCAAGGGGCTTGGCTAAATCTACAAATTCATCAAGTTTTCAGTGTTCCCAGGCAGGGTCAGAAAAGTGCATGCATCTGAAATATACTCCTCATATAGCAAAATGGTTAATAGTATAGATTCCAGGATCAGAGTGCACTTATTTAAATACTATCCTCAGTATTCACTGTGTGTAAACCCCTGAAAAAGTTTCTTAACTTAACTGTTTCCAAGTTTTCTTTTGTGAGAAATGAAGAAAATGCCTGCTAGTTAACTGCTCTGTTCTTTCTTCCAAACTCCTGGCCTGTTGTTTTAAAAGCTAGTTTGACTTTTCTACTTGCCTATGCTTCTATCACTATTATATCAAACTCAACAGATATAAAATGGAAATTACTTACCTCCTCAGAAGTACTATACTGCAAGACTCCCTCGTTTCAATCTCCCACATACAAAACCTTGACATAAAACCTCATCTCTTTCTACTGTCTTTATAATTACCAAATATTGTTTATTCTTCATTTAAGTATTTATTAATTAGGGTTATCTTGGTTTTAAGTAATAGGAAATACAACCCAAGTTGACTTAAGGCAAAAAGGGTCACTTACTTTACTTAAGCTGGGTCCAGAAGCTTACATCTGCCAGGGACTCATTCATTCCCTCTGTCTCTCTCTCTCTCTCTGTGTGTGTGTGTGTTTCCGTTTCCTCAGTTTTCATATTTGAGCTGCTCTGGCCAACCTTTTGCCGCTTTCAGTCAGGGAGGGAGTTTTAGAATAGCACTCTCATATAAATTAAAGAATATGGGGCCAGGCACGGTGGCTCACGCCTGTAATCCCAGCACTTTGGAAGGCCAAGGCAGGCGGATCACTTGAGATCAGATGTTCGAGACCAGCCTGGCCAACAAGGTGAAACCCTGTCTCCACTAAAAATACAAAAGTTAGCTAGGCATGGCGGTGGGCACCTGTAATCCCAGCTATTTGGGAGGCTGAGGCACGAGAATCGCTTGAACCCAGGAGGCAGAGGTTGCAGTGAGCCGAGATTGAGCCACTGCACTCCAGCCTGGGTGATAGAGCGAGACTCAGTCTCAAAAAAAATTAAATTAAAAAATAAAAAAAATAAGGAATATGGGCAAAATGACTTTTCACAGTCTTGTCAGCTAAGAGGTCCCAAGTACTTTCTAGCTAAAATGTTATGATTATGATTGTGCATTTCTGCCAACAAAATTAAATCAAAATTATTTACCTTGGTATTTCAAACCTTCTACATCTTTTCCTTATCCTCCTGTTTATATCAAATATGAATGAACACTGTAATTCAGTTAAAACCTGTTTTTCATTTTCTCAAAATGTTATATTGCTTACATTCAGCTTTGTTCTCACATTAAAAACCATAGGTTGTTCAAATCTGTATTTTAGCTTTACTACTGGTTGTATTTTATGTCTCAATTTTTAAATTGTCACACTTTTAATTTATGCTATTAAACTTTCTGAAACAAGATAGGTTACAAGGAAACAAGCAAATAAAAATTTAAAGTTTCCTAGAATGCTGCTTCCTTCCTTCGTTTTTCTCAGTCCTACCCTTATTTCAAAGGTCCTACCACTTTATGAAGCCTTCCCAGAGAGTAATAGCTTGGAGTGAACCTCCTGTCCCTCCTGTCGCCTATAATGATTGAGCAAGTTTTTATCCATTTTTTATGGTACCTTATATTATCTTTCTGTCTCTTCTACTTCATTATAAACTCTAAGAAATCAGGAAGTTATGTGTCATTGCATTCCTATCATCTAATTCCTACTACCAGATAGTTTCTTGAATATAAAAGATATTAAATAAACCAAACAAAGAAGGAGGAGGAAGAGTTAGAGAAGGAATTGAAAGGGAGAGAATTATGATGTCATTCTTTCTAGTTCTGAGTATCATTCTTGTCTTTCCACAGCTAGCACAAAACCCACATTTTCAGGATGAGTACCAATATTATTCACATAACTAACCAATCAGATTTGTAGTTGAAAATATCTTTCTGATAGCAGTCACAATCACCTTATGCTTCCAAGTTAAATGTTCTTTGAACTCTTTTTGAATGTATTAATCATTTTAAACGATATTAGAGCAATATATATGTGAGAGTTTTATCACCATGTATGTAAATTTAAGAAGGGTTGTGATTAATAATAGCTGTTTTAATAGAAAAGGATTGCTTGATAAATCTGTTGGTGGCCATCTTATCATTAGAGACAGGAGAGTCAAATCTTAGTAACTGGAGAGTTTAGATAGTGAGCTGTGCCAGCGACTCTGTAAAAGCTGTCAGAAGTGAGACAAGAATGCTAAGCAATGGAGATCAAATGCAGAAGCCACAGATGCTGAATTGAGGAACTGAAAGCTAAGGAAAGTGTAGCAGAGGGCAAAGGAGTAGAAATGTCTAAGGAAATCAAATGGTGAAAGGTTTATCTGTTCTTATTTTCCTTCCTTTTTTTTTTTTTTTGACTCTCATACCAGTAGCTCCTTCCATGATCATGTTTGCACTCACTAAATATAATAGCATTAAGATTTCTCCCTGTTTTTTGGTTATAGAAACTTGGGAGGGAAGTATCACGTATTTTACTGTTCTTCTACGCTTTGGAATTTTCTATTGCACTTACACACTCAATATACAGCTGTTCCAATTTGGTAAGTGTTTACCCACTCTCTGGCAAATCAAAAGATGTTGATTTCTAGTAACTACACTCTATGAGGAGATGAAGTGCACTGATACAAAATATTTAGAACTAATATAAATGGAATGTGTGATATTGCCTTTATTTTTTATTTTTGTTGTTTTATAAATAGAAAGCATAAAATTATAAAAATAATACATGAAACTACATTTAAAAGCAAAAAGCATATAGAGTAAAAAGTGATTTTTCTTTAATATAGTTCTCATCGTATCCACACATCCAATTCTATACAAAAAAAGACCAATACACACACATTCTCTTTACTAATTGTATGTATTATATTCACATTGTTTTGTCACATTCATTTTTTGCAATGATTAGAAATATCTTTCCATTACAAAACATATCTAAATAATGCCTTTTATTGCCTTCATTGTTTTTCTTAGTATTTAACATTCCCTAATTACTGCATATGTAGCTTGGTTTCCAGTTTTTTCTAAATTATAAACAATGATGCAGTGAACATTTGAGTATAAATATTTTTGCATACAGGACCACTAATTCTTTAGGTGTTTGATTCCTAGAAATGTAATTGCAGGATCAAGTGTAACAACATCCCAAAATGCTATAACAACTCACAAAAGTTTATGAGAATGATTATTTTCTCACAAGCTTAGAAGACTACATATCTAACATTCATTCATTCTTTCTCAAATATTTATGGAGAGCATGCTATTTGCTGGGCATTGTCATAGGCACTAAGGATGCAATGATTAACAAAACAATGGCCTTTCCATTAGGGAGTTTGCATTCCACTGGGGGAGAAAGGCAATAAACAAACACATAAAAATATAAAATGTCAAGAACTGAAAAATGTTATGAAGTAAAATAAAGCAAAGTAAGGAGATAAGGCAAGATTATTTTATGTAGGATGGTCAAGGAAGACTACTATGATCAGCAACTGATTGAAATACAGAAACAACTATAAGACTATATGGTAAAAAGATTTCTAAAGAGAGGGAATGAGTTGCATTTCCAGAATGGCTGATTGAGGACATGGTAACTCTCCCTAAAAATGAAATTATAAAACTGAACAAAATTGTCAATTAACAACCTTCTAAAGATTCAGGAAGTTGACCAAGCATACAAGAACTTGAGAAGTGTTTATTTAAGAAAATCTACTGGACCTCAGTAAGAACAGTGGATGTCTGTGGCATGTTAGCTTGGGACTGTTCCCACTCTTCCCACCTGATATGGTTAGGCTTTGTGTCCCCACTCAAATCTCATCTTGAATTGTAATCCCCAGGTGTTGAGGGAGGAACCTGATGGGAGGAAATTGGATCATGGGGGCAGTTTTCCCCATGCTATTCTCATGATAGTGAGTGAGTTCTCATGAGATCTGATAGTTTTATAAGTGTTTAGCAAGTTCCTCATTCACTCAGTCTTCTTTCTCTTTCTGCCATGTGAAAAAGGTACTTGCTTCCCCTTTGCCTTATGCCATCATTGTAAGTTTCCTGAGGTCTCCCCAGCCATGTGGAACTGTAAGTCAATTAAACCTCTTTCCTTTATAAATTACCCAGCCTTGACAAGTTTGTTATAGCACTGTGAAAACAGACTAATATACCACCCCACCCTCAGATTCCATTACGCAGAAGTTTACCTTGGTGGGTCAGACTGTGAGGCCCAGCAGCCTCATTGCTTGAGATGACTAGTTTTATTTGGAACAGAGCTCAGAAAGTTCCATGACCAAAAGCGTTATTAAAACAACAGTAATCCCAGTGACAAACAAGCAGATAAGGCCAAGGTCACTCCTAGCCTGACTAAGATCACAATACTTGTTGGGGCAAAAAATTTACTAGCAACCAACCAGAAACTCAACAGAGAAATTTGAGGAACAGGACAGCCACAGTGGACCTTGATAACTTCCTACTTTTCCCCTGTAGTCTGGAATAATATAAATATGTGCAAACTATACACATACTAAGGAGACAGGAGAAGGTCCTAGTGAGCCCTTGGTTGAACAAGAGGCCTTGCAAAAATAAAGTAAAAGCTGGAGCAGCCTCAACTTTGAATATATTGCTCAAGCTACACTGATTCATTGGGAAAGGGTAGAAGTCTTACTGGCTCAAGGTGTCTAATACTTTCCTAGAGCTTCTATAACAAAGCACCACAGACTGTAGCTTAAACAACAAACTTATTTTCTTACAATTCTAGAGGCTAGAAGTTCAAGATCAAGGTGTTGGCAGGGTTAGTTTCTTCTGAGGCCTCTCTCATTGGCTTTCACTTGGCTGTCTTCTCCCTGTGTTTTCACATGGTCTTCTCTCTTTATTTGTCTGTGTCCTAGTGTCTTCTAAGCTCACCAGTCATATTGGCTTCTAATTACCTTATTATAACTTCATTGCCACTTAAAAGACCCTATTTCCAAATACAGTCACATTCCAAGGTACTGGGAGTTAGGACTTCCAGTATTTCAAGATACTGGTGGTTAGCAATAACCACCACTCCTGGGAAATGAGGCAATCAGAATCTAAAATTGCTACCATATATTATCTAAAATGTCCAGTTTTCAACAACAAAAAGTATGCAAATAATAAGAAATAGTTACCCATAGAGTTCAAAACAACACTTAATAGACATAGTGTCTTTGAGCAAGGGAAGAATAAATGTTGGACTTAACAAAGAAAGGCTTCAAAAATTAGTAAAGTAAATATGTTTGAAGAATTATAAGATGGCAACAATGATTCATCAAATAAAAGTCAATAAAAGAGACAGAAATTATAAAAAACCCAATGGAGGTTCTAGAGTTTAAAAATACAAGAACTGAAATGAAAAACCACTAGAGGAACTCAAGAGCAGAGGTGAGCTGACAAAAAACAAAATAAACAGACATAAAGAGAGCAAAAAAGATATTGCCCAGTCTGAAGAACAGGAAAAAAACAAAATGAAGAAAACTGTACAGAACCTCAAAATCCTTTGAGATACCATCACATGTATAATGGGAGTCCCATAAAAATGGGGAGTACCAGAAAAAAAATTAAAGAAATAATGGCTCCCAAACTCCCCTAATTTCATGGAAAACAGTCAATACATCCAAAAAGCTCAAGGATCTTCAAGTAAAATAAACACAAAGAGATCCTCCTAGACACCTCCATGTCAAACTGATAAAAAAGAAAATCTTGAAAGCAGCAAAAAATAAAAAATAAAAACAAGACTCTTCATATATAAAGGAACCACAATAATATTAACAGATGGGTTCTCAACCAAAACAATGGAGGCCCGAAGGTAGTGGAATCAGATATTAAAGTGCAGGGGGAAAAACAGTCAGGCAGGAATTCTTTATCCTTTAAAACTATCCCTCAAAAATGAAGGTGAAATAGAGACATACACAGATGAATAATGTGTTGCTAGCAGAAATTCCTCATGAGAAACACTAAAGGAAGTTCTTTAGACTGAAAAGTGACATCAGATGAAACTCAAATGCACATGAATAAATAAAAAAAGTACCAGTAAAAGTAATTATGTAGGTGGTTATGAAAAGCAGTATAAATACATCTTTTGTGTTTTCTTCTGTTAACTGATTTAAAAGACAGTAGCATTAATTGCATTGGGCTCACCCAGGTAATCCAGGATGATTACCTTAATTTAAGGTCGTGTTATTAGTAACATTAATTCCATCTGTCATAACTACTCAGCTCCACCTTTTAGCATGAAAGTATTCATAGACAATACATAAAGGAATGGATATGGCTTGTTCCAGCAAAACTTTATTTGCAAAAACGGGAGTGGGCTAGATTTGGTCCATGTATCATAGCTTGCCAACCCTTCTTCAATAGACAGTTTCTCAATTTTTCTCTTAAATTTTAAAAGATAAGATTATAAAAGCAGTAATTATAATACCATATTGGTAGTTATATAATATATATAGATAGAATAGATGACAATAATAGCACAAAGAAAAGGAAAGGGAATGAGTTATATGGGAATAAAGTTGCTGTATTTTACTGGAATTGAATTAGCATTCATCTGAAGTAGACTGATAAATTAGGGTGCTTATTTAGTGATTAAGCAAGCTAAAAATATGATAGCTTAAAAATAAGGGAATTAACATACACAAAGTATGTTTAATTTTTAAAAAATAAAGAAAGAACACAATGGCCAGGCTTGGCTGGTTAACACCCATATTCCCAGCATTTTGGGAGGCCAACTAGGGAGGACCATTTGAGCCCAGGAGTTCAAGACCAGCCTGGGCAACATGACGAGACCTCATCTCTACAAAAAAGTAAAAATAAAAACACTAGCTATGCATAGTGCCACATGCCTGTGGTCCCAGCTACTTAGGCAGCTGAGGTGGGAGGATCACTTGGAACCCAGGAGGTCAAGGCTGCAATGAGCCATATTCAGGCCACTGTACCCCAGTGTGGGTGACAGAGTAAAACCCTATCTCACAAAAAAAAAAAAGGAAAGGAAAAGAAAACACATGAGACATGTATAAAACAAATAATAAAATGTCAGATATAAATCTATTCATTGTAATAATAACATTAAAATGACAGAGATATTTTAAAGTACCTACTGGAATGACTGAATTTCAAAATATTGACAATACCAACTGATAGCAAAGATTGTAGATAAAAGAAATATCTCTCAAACTCCTAGTTGAAATATAAGTTATTGCAACAATTTTTAAAACCTTTTGGGCATTACCTACTAAAAATTAAAATGTGCATACCCTATGATCAGTAATTTAAATCTTTGATATATAACCAACAGAAATGTTTGTGCTTATGCATTAAGATAAACTTCCAGGAATATATAGAGAGCAGTATTATTCATAGTAGCCCCAAAGTGGAAATAACACAGGTGGGTGAGTGATGAATAAGTTGAGGTGTATTACTTTATTCAAATTTGACATGGTGATTAAAAGCAACTATACCTGCACTTAACATCATGGATGGATCTTACAAATAAAATGTTGAGTATAAAAACTCAAAAGAATGCATACTTGTAAAAAATCCATTCATATGAAGTTTGAAACCAGGTAAAACTAAAGCTAACCTATAGTGTTTAGGGATGAAGCTTAGTTGATGAAACTAGAAAAAAAAATTGACAGGATCGATGACCTTATCTAAAAGTCAAAATGACCATTACCTTGAAGGGAAGGAATAGGTAATAGTTGAGAAATGTCATGAGAGGCTAGGGTGCTGGCATCTATTAAGATTTATGTTCAAGAAGACTATGGTTATTTTTATTATAAAAGTTTGAAGGTACACCAAAAGACACAAGTGATCCAACAGAAATTAACAAAGTAGGTTGAAGGCTGGGCATGGTGGCTCACACCTGTAATCGTAACACTTTGGGAGTCTGAAGCAGGAGGATCACTTGAGGCCAGGAGTTCAAGATCAGCTTGGTCAACATGGTGAAACCCCGTCTCTACTAAAAATACAAAAAAATTAGCCAGGCATGGTGGCACAGGCCTGTAATCCTAACTACTCAGGTGGCTGGGGCATGAGAATCGCTTGAGTCTGAACCTGAAAGAGAGGCGGTTGCAGTGAGCCAAGATCGCACCACTGCACTCCAGCCTGGGCGACATGACCTTGAAAACAGAACAAGGCCTTGAAAAAAAAAAAAAACCCAAGGAAGGAAGGAAGGTAGGAAGGAAAAAGAGAGAGAGAGAAAGAAAGAAGAAAGGGAGGAAGGGAGGGAGGAAGGAAGGAAGGAAGGAAGGAAAGAAAGAAAGAGAAAGAAAGAAAGAAAAGAAAGAGAGAGAGAGAGAAAGAAAGAAAGGGAAAGAAAGAAGGAACGAAGGAAGGAAGGAAGGAAAGAAAGAGAAAGAAAGAAAAGAAAGAAAGAAAGAGAAAGAAGAAAGGGAGGAAGGGAAGAAAGAAAGAGAAAGAGAAAGAAAGGAAGAAAGAAAGAAGGTTGAAATAGGAATGGGACAGAAATAGGATACTTTAAGATTTCACTCTATAAATATCAGTATTACCTGTATTTTTTAAGAAAAAGATCTATTTATTAGTTGTGCAATTTTAAGAAAAATGATATGATTTGTAAGAGGTTACTTTTTTTCTAGTTTCGAAGACAAAATGATCTTACATCTGTTACTGAGGAAGCTGACAGCACTCCTTAAAAACCCTAGAAATGTGAGAATTTTGCTGTTGCTGATGCCTGGTGAGGGTCCTAATGATATCTCTGTATAACAAAGCAGTTACGAAGCCTACAGACTTTGTGCAAAATAAAATACAAACAAGGTGAATTTTTCTCCTCATTCAAAAATGTCTCTGCTTATATTTTTCTAGGCTGCAAGGGAAAGCTTTTCCCTATTTAAATATGAGATTATTACAGGATGAATGTGTTATCTAGGTACGCTGAATAGCTGTCAACTCTCCATAATAAAGCTTTTGTAAGAGACTGTAAAAAAGATTCATTATTATCTCTAGAGTGAAGGCTATAAAGACTTGGGCCATGATGCCGTATAATTCACAGGAAAACTTTAAATACTTATGTCCATACAAGTAGAAAGCACATTTTACAGTCTGAGTTCTTCTACTTTAACTAGCTTCTACCAAAGTATGAATCAAAAGGCCTCTAATTCATATTTCCTTCATTGTTCTTTGACTTCTCTTCTCCTTATTTAAAGTTCCTTTCTGCCCTGAACATATCTGCTATCTTTCTTATCTTTCTTTCCCCTTGCTTCTTTCTTCTTATCATTGTTTGGATCACCTGTTCAACTGCTTTTCAAAGCAGACAGACTGTTTGTCCACAATAAGGAGAATTTTCTAGAAATCGGTTCTGAATTCAATTCACCCTCTCTTCTAATATGGAATATTACTTCAGAAAGATGTTTCACTAATTGTTATCTAACACTGTAAACTAAGGTTACTTGATTCTAAGAATTTCAGCACTTATCTCATTTTTTTTCAGATTGTCTACTGTATGCCAATGAATAATATATTAAGCTCTGGAGTATCAACAATTAATAAGGTACCTGATGACAAGGAGACTTTATTTTAGGGGAGGAAACAAACAGCTACCAAATTAAGACTATGTATGACATATAAACAGACTATAAAAAAGTAGAAATAAGACAGAAGAAATAATCCTTCAGATGTGAAATAAGAGGAATAAAGCTTTATGAAAGACCCCTGAGCAGGGGATTAGTAGTTTACCAAACAGGAAGGTAGGAAGACATTTTGAATAGAAGACTTTAGGTTATTAGAAATGTGGGAGAGATCACAGCTAAAATAAATATATTAAAATTTAATGACAGGGAGGAGGAAGTCAAGAGTGAAAGCTGGAGAGATGGGGGGAGGCCAGATAATAAAGAAGTCAAATCATCAAAGAGTTAATACTAAAGTATTGAACTAAATCTTGTAGACAGTAGGAGGCCATTGGAAAGTAGTTCAACAGGAAAATTATAGGCTTGGATTTACATTGAAAAAAGTATGAAATATGGGAAAATGCATTAGAAAGTATAAATTTGATTAAAGCAACTGGATTGTGGGAGGGAAAAATGGATAATTATTGTAGTGATTCAGAGAAGCAATGAAAAGTGGTAAGTTTTAGCCTGACTGGCTGATTAAACATGAAGTGTGAAGGAATCTAAAATAATCCCCTAGTTTCTGGATTAGATAAAACCTACAGTGATATAAAGCATATAAGACATAACAGAATTGGATAAAATGATCAATTCTATTAGGATAAGTTGAGTTTGAGATAACTAGAGAACATCAAAGTAGAGACGTCAATTAAACAGTTGAAAATACAAATCTGGAGACAGAGGAAAGATCAGCTATAAATTGATTGATTTTGATGGTAATTAAAAATATTGAGGGGTGATGTCACCACGATGGCAGACTAGAAAGTAACCTAATCATATCTCCCAGAACAACAACAATTCTGTACCCATTCCAAGTCAAAAGTCTCTCTGCAGGAGCCTCGGGATTCAGGTAGCAGTTTGTCAAATACCCAGTGGAGCCCAAGACCCAGGAGAATCATTTTTAGAGTGCAGACCAACACCCGAGTGGCTGATTTGCCAAGATTTCTTGTAGATTCAAGCCCAGTAATGTCCTAGTCCTTGAAGGGGCTTGTTTAAAGTCTCATTTGGCTTTGAGCTTACAACCAAAACCATCTGCCAAGGGTTCCAGAAGGAATCATGCACACCAGTGTCTTGGTGGAAAGGCTTGTCTGCCTGCTGACATTGATCTTGGCAGGGACCCTGAAAAGTGCACTGTGGCTCTGCTTCCGCCTTCCTGAGCTGAGATCCCAGCTCAGAGCTACTCACACAAGAACCCCAAAGGGAGACTCAGTCATCTCTTGTAACCTGGAAATCTGAGCCTCCGTGATGGGCTTGCCAACCTCTGTCCCACAGCATATCCCAAGGGGGTCCACTCTCAGCTCCAGTGCCTCTCACTGCAGTTGAGAAACTATCCCATCTGTGCTGAGATCTGCTGGGAAATGAGTACCTGTCTGGGCCAACAAGATGGGCTTTCCATCCTACATCACACAGGAGATCCCAAAGGAGCCCAGTCTCAGCTCCAGTCCCTTCTGCTGCAGTCAAGGAACTATCCCATTTTTGCAGGGTCCTCCTGTGAGACATGTGCCCTCTGAGCCAACAAGACTGGGCTCTATAACCTTTATCCCACAGCAGATCCTGAGGGGGCCCAATCTCAGCTCTGGCCCCTCTCACTGCAGTTGAGGAACTATCCTATCTGTGCAGGAACTTGCTGGGTGGCATGTACCCCTCTACACTGAGATTGACCTCCTCATCCTCTGTCTCACCGAAAATCCCAAGTGGGCCCAATCTCATTTCAAAACTCTCCTGCTACAGTAAGGTAGCTATACCAGCACGCCAGCCTCTGTTTCACAGCAGATCTTGAAGGGGACCAATCTCAGCTCTGGCCCTTCCTGTAGCAGTCAAGAAACTAGCCCACTTGTGCAGGAATCTGCTGGATGATGCATGCTTATCTGAACTGACATGGGCCCACTAGCTTCCTTCTCACAGCAGCTCCCAAAAGGGCCCAGGCCTTTTGCTACTCTTGCTGCACTTGGGGACACAGCCCACCTGTACAGAGACTTGCTAGGAGGTATGCGCCTATCTGGGCCACTGGGACAGTCATTCAGCATTTTCACACAACCCCAGTACCCTTCTTGAGTCTTTCCCAGGTCCATCTGGGTCAGAAAGCTGTGTCAACCTTGAAGCCTTCAAGAGGTTCACAGTAAGCATGGGCTTAGGGTGTCTGATAATGCTGAGACAGCTGCAGTGGTCACAGGCTCTGGGAAAACAACAGTAAGTCAGCTTAGAATCCCTGGAAATCCCTCTAAAGGACAGGCATAAACAAAGCCAGTCTGTGAAGAATGACATAAATACCTAATCCCTCAATGCATGGATATTGTCACACTTCCACAAGCATCAATAACATTTAGGGAAATATGACCTCAACAAATGGACAAAATAAGGCACCAGAGACCAAACTTAAAATGATGGAGATGTGTGATCTCTCATACAAAGAATTCAAAAAAGCTGCTGTAGGGAAGCTCAATGAACTTTAAGGAACATAGAGAATCCATTTAGAAATTTATCATAAAAATTTTAAGAGAGATTGAAATAAGTAAAATCAAACAGAAATCCTGAAGGTATAAAATACAATGAATGAAATGAAAAATGCAATAGTGAGCATAAACAGCAGAAGTGATCAAACAGTATAATCAGTGAGCTCAAAGACAGATTATTTGAAAATATACAGTCAGAGGAGAAAAAAGAATGAAAAAGAATAAAGAAAGCTTACAGGACCTATGAGACAACATTAAAGGAGAACATATTCAGGTTATTGGAGTTAAAGAGGGAATTGAAAAAGACAAAGGGGTAGAAAGCTTATTCAAATAAACAATAACATAAACTTTCTAAACCTGAAGAAAGATATAAATATCCAGGTGCAGAAAGGTTAAAGGTCATCAATCAGATTCAACACAAATAGGAACACCCCAAGACATACAAAAACACTAAAAGGTAAAAGACAAAAGAGAGGATTCAAAAAGCAGCAAGAGAAAAGAAAGAAAATATAAGGGAGATCCAATACACGTGGCAGCAGCAGACTTCTTAGCAGAAATTTTACAGGCCAGGAGGGAGTAAAACAATATATCCAGAGTGCTAAAGAAAATGCCAGACAAGAACACTGTACCCAACAAAGCTATCCTTCAGAAACGAAGGAGAAAGAAAAAGCTTTAACAGACAAACAAAAGCTGAGGAAACATATTGTTACTAGACCTGTCCAACAAGAAGTGCTAATGGAAGTTCTTCAAACCCAAAGAATAGAATGCTAAGGTGACTGTTACACTGTTATTGTGATTGTGGTGTTTAAACCATTTATATCTTTAGTAAGAAGACTAAAAGACAAAACTATTAAAAATAAGAATATTTTAAACTATAAAAAATAAAAATATTGCCTATTTTAAATAGGCAATATTTATCACAGAAATTTTAAGAGAGATTAACATAATTAAAATCAAACAGAAATCCTGAAGGTATAAAATACAACTATTTTAAACCAGCATTATTTTTTACACAGTAAATTGTGACTTCAAAAATTCAAAATGTGGGGAGAGAAGGAAGTTAATGTGTACAGAGTTGTTTTTTTCTTCGTGTTGTGTGCAATCAGTTCAGTTGGTGTCAGTTTTAAACAACTTGCTATGGCTATAAGATGCTTTATATAAGTGTCATGGAAACCACAGAGTAAAAACCTATCATTGATATCCTAAAAATTAAAAGCAATGAATTAAAACATGCTACCAGAGAAAACCACTTACATACAAAGGAAAACAGTATGAAAGGAAGAGAAAAGTTACACAACAACTATAAAACAAGAAGCAAAATGGCAGTAGTAAGGACTTACCTATCAATAATAACACTGTTATTAAGTAAATTAAATTATCCAATTAAAAGACAAAGAGTGGCTGCATGAATTAAAAACAGAACCCAACTATATGTTGCATATAAGAAATTCACTTCACTTATAAAGATGCACGCAGATTGAAAGTGAAGGGATGGAAAAAGATATCCCATGCAAAGGCAAACCAAACATGAACAGGAGTAGCTATGCTTAGATAATATAAAATAGAATTTAAGTCAAAAATTATGAAAACACATGAAAAACACATGAAAACACATGAAAAACACATGAAAACACATGAAAAAATGCTCACCACCACTGGCCATCAGAGAAATGCAAATCAAAATCACAATGAGATACCATCTCACACCAGTTAGAATGGCAATCATTAAAAAGTCAGGAAACAACAGGTGCTGGAGAGGATGTGAAGAAACAGGAACACTTTTACACTGTTGGTGGGACTGTAAACTAGTTCAACCATTGTAGAAGTCAGTGTGGCGATTCCTCGGGGATCTAGAACTAGAAATACCATTTGACCCAGCCATCCCATTACTGGGTATATACCCAAAGGACTATAAATCATGCTGCTATAAAGACACATGCACACACATGTTTATTGCGGCACTATTCACAATAGCAAAGACTTGGAACCAAGCCAAATGTCCAACAACGATAGACTGGATTAAGAAAATGTGGCACATATACACCATGGAATACTATGCAGCCATAAAAAATGATGAGTTCATGTCCTCTGTAGGGACATGGATGAAATTGGAAATCATCATTCTCAGTAAACTATCGCAAGGACAAAAAACCAAACACCACATGTTCTCACTCATAGGTGGGAATTGAACAATGAGAACACATGGACACAGGAAGGGGAACATCACACTCTGGGGACTGTTGCAGGGTGGGGGGAGGGGAGAGGGATAGCATTAGGAGATATACCTAATGCTAAATGACGAGATAATGGGTGCAACACACCAGCATGGCACATGTATACATATGTAACTAACCTGCACATTGTGCACATGTACCCTAAAACTTAAAGTATAATAATAATAAAATAAAAAATAAAATAAAAAATAAAAAAATTATACAAAAAGGCAAAAAGGCCATTGTATAACTGATAAAGGGGTCACTTCAACAATAGGAGATAACAATAGTAAATATGTATGCACCCAACACCAGAGCACCCAAATATATCAGCAAATATTAACAGATTTCAAATGAGAGATATACTATAATACAATAATAGTAAGGGACTTCAACAACACACTTTTGGCGGTGGACAGATCATCCATGCAGAGTATCAACAAAGAAATATTGTAGTTAAACTACACATGAATTGGACCTAACAGACATTTAGAGAACATTCTACCCAACTGCTGCAGAATACACATTCTTCTCATCAGCAAATGGAATAACCTCCAGGATAGACCATATTTTAGCAACAAGATAAGTCTCAACAAATTCAAAAAAGTAAAAATTGTATCAGGTGTCTTTTCCGACCACAATGGAATAAAACTAGAAATCAAGAACAAGTGGAACTTGGGAAACTGTACAAATACATGAAAATTAAACAATATATCCTCAAACAACCAATGGGTCAAGGAAGAAATTAAGAAGGAATTTTAAATACTTTTGAAACAAATGAAAATGGAAACAAAACACACCAGCATCTATGGGATACAGAAAAAGTGTACTAAGAGGGAAGTTTATACGAATAAATAGCTACATTAAATAAATTTCAAATAAGCAACCTAACAGTGCACCTCAAGAAACTATAAAAGCAAGAATAAACCACCCTGAAATTAGTAGAAAGACATTTTTAAAAGATCAGAGCAGAAATAAGTGAAATTGAGACCAAAAAACAATACAAAAGGTCAGAAAATGAAAAGCTGAATTTTGAAAAGATAAAACAAAATTGGCAAACCTTTAGTTAGAATAAAAAGGAGAATAAAAAAGAGAAGCCCCAAATGAATAAAATTGGAGAAGAAAAAGGAAACATTACAACTGAAACCAAAGAAATACAAAGGATCATTAGAGACTATTATGAGCAACTATGTGCCAATAACTTGGATAATCTAGAAGAAATGGATAAATTTCTGGACACATACAACCTACCAAGATTGAACTATGAAGAAATAGAAAATCTGAAGATACCAATAATGAGTAACAAGATCAAAGCAGTTATAAGCAGTCTCCCATCAAAGAAAAGCCCAGGATCTGACAGATTCACTGTTAAAGTCTACCAAACATTGGAAGAAGAACTAATATCAACTCTACTCAAATTTTAAATTTCAAAAAATTAAAGAGGAGAGAATAGTATTCAACTCATTTATAAGGCTAGAATTACTCTGATACCAAAACCAAACAAGAACACAACAAAAACTACAGGCCAATATCCCTAATGAACATAGATGCAAAAATACTCAACAAAATACTAGCAATCTGAACAACATACTAAGAGAGATTATTTATCATGATCTATTGGAATTAAACCTAGAGATGCAAAAATGGTTCAACATGTACAAATCAGTAAATGTGATCAATCATATCAACAGAATAAAGGACAAAAACTATATGATCATTTCAATACAGGCTTAAAAAACATTCAATAAAATTCAACATCCCTTCATGATAAAAACCCTCAACAAACTGGTATAGAAGGAACATACCTGCACATGATAAAGGACACATATGACAAGCCCACAGCTAATCTCATACTGAACAAAGAAAAACTGAAAGCCTTCCCACTGAGATCTGTAACAAGGCAAGGATGCCCATTTTCACCACTTGTATTCAAAATAGTACTGGAATTGCTAGCCAGAGCAATTAGGCAAGAGAAAGAAATAAAGGGCACCCAGAACGGAAAGGAAGAAGTCAAATTATCTTTTTTTCCAGATGACATGATCCTATATTTAGAAAAATATAAATACTCCATGAAAAAACTCACAGGACTGATGAATTCAGTAAAATTGCAGGATATAAAATCAACACATACAAAAAATCAATAGTGTTTCTACATGCAAACAGCAATCAATCCAAAAAATAAATCAAGAAAGTGATCCCGAGATCTTTCCAAGATGGCCAAATAGGAACAGCTTCAGTCTACAGCTCCCAGCATGAGCGATGCAGAAGATGGGTGATTTCTGCATTTCCAACTGAGGTACTGGGTTCATCTCACCGGGACTTGTTGGACAGTAGGTGCGGCCCATGGAGTGTGAGCCGAAGCAGGGCAGGTCATCGCCTCACCTGGGAAGTGCAAGGGGTCAGGGAATTCCCTTTCCTAGCCAAGAGAAGCCATGACAGACTGTACCTGGAAAATTGGGACACTCCTGCCCTAATACTGCGGTTTTCCAACAGTCATAACAAACAGCACACCAGGAGATTATATCCCGCTTCTGGCTTGGCAGGTCCCATGCCCATGAAACCTTGCTCACTGCTAGCACAGCAGTCCGAGATTGAACTGACAGGCGGCAGCGAGGCTGGGGGAGGGGCATCTGCCATTGCTGAGGCTTGACTAGGTAAACAAAGCAACCTGGAAGCTCGAACTGGGTGGAGCCCACTGCAGCTCAATGAGGCCTGCCTGCCTCTGTAGACTCCACTTCTGGGGGCAGGGCATAGCTGAACAAAAGGCAGCAGAAACTTCTGCAGACTTAAATGTCCCTGTCTGACAGCTTTGAAGAGAGCAGTGGTTCTCCAAGAATGGAGTTTGACATCTGAGAACAGATAGACTGCCTCCTCAAGTGGGTCCCTGACCCCCGAGTAGCCTAACTGGGAGACACCTCCCAGTAGGGGCCGACTGGCACCTCATACAGTGGGGTGCCCTCTGAGATGAAGCTTCCAGAGGAAAGATCAGGCAGCAATATTTGCTGTTCTGCAACGTTTGCTGTTCTGCAGCCTCTGCTGGTGATACCCAGGCAAACAGGATCTGGAGTGGACCTCCAGTAAACTCCAACAGACCTGCAGCTGAGGGTCCTGACTGTTAAAAGGAAAACTAACAAACAGAAAGGAATAACATCAACAAAAAGGACATCCACACCAAAATCCCATCTGTAGGTCACCATCATCAAAGACCAAAGGTAGGTAAAACCAAAAAGATAGGGAGAAACCAGAGCAGAAAAGCTGAAAATTCTAAAAATCAAAGCGCCTCTTCTCTTCCAAAGGATCACAGCTCCTTGCCAGCAACAGAACAAAGCTGGATGGAGAACGACTTCGACAAGTTGACAGAAGCAGGCTTCAGAAGATCAATAATAATAAACTTCTCTGAGCTAAAGGAGGATGTTCAAACCCATCGCAAGGAAGCTAAAAACCTTGAAAAAAGATTAGACGAATGGCTAACTAGAATAAACAGTGTAGAGAAGACCTTAAATGACCTGATGGAGCTGAAAACCATGGCACGAGAATTACCTAGCCAATTTGATCAAGTGGAAGAGAGGGTATCAGTGATTGAAGATCAAATTAATGAAATGAAGTGAGAAGAGAAGTTGAGAGAAAAAAGAGTAAAAAGAAACAAACAAAGCCTCCAAGAAATATGGGACTGTGTGAAAAGACCAAATCTACGTTTGACTGGTATATCTGAAAGTGATGGGGAGAATGGAACCAAATTGGAAAACACTCTTCAGGATATTATCTGGGAGAACGTCCACAACCAAGCAAGGCAGGCCAACATCCAAATTCAGGAAATACAGAGAACGCCACAAAGATATTCCTCAAGAAGAGCAACCCCAAGACACATAATTGTCAAATTCACCAAGGCTGAAATGAAGGAAAAAATGTTAAGGGCAGCCAGAGAGAAAGATCAGGTTACCCACAAAGGGAAGCCCATCAGACTAAGAGTGGATCTCTCGGCAGAAACTCTACAAGCCAGAAGAGAGTGGGGACCAATATTTAACATTCTTAAAGAAACGAATTTTCAACCCAGAATTTCATATCCAGCCAAACTAGGCTTCATAAGTGAAGGAGAAATAAAAGCCTTTACAGACAAGCAAATGCTGAGAGATTTTGTCACCACCAGGCCTGCCTTACAAGAGGTCCTGAAGGAAGCACTAACCATGGAAAGGAACAACTGGTACCAGCCACTGTGAAAACATGCCAAATTGTAAAGACCATGGATGATAGGAAGAAACTGCATCAACTAACGAGCATAATAACCAGCTAACATCATAATGACAGGGTCAAATTCATACATAACAATATTAACCTTAAATGCAAATGGGATAAATGGCCCAATTAAGAGATGCACACTGGCAAATTGGATAGAGTCAAGACCCATCAATGTGCTGTATTCAGGAAACCCATCTCATGTGCAGAGACATATAGAGGCTCAAAATAAAAGGATGGAGGAAGATCTACCAAGCAAATGGAAAACAAAAAAAGCAGGGATTGCAATCCTAGTCTCTGATAAAACAGACTTTAAACCAACAAAGATCAAAAGAGATAAAGAAAGCCATTACATAATGGTAAAGGGATCAATTCAACAAGAAGAGCTAACTATCCTAAATACATATGCACCCAATACAGGAGCACCCAGATTCATAAAGCAAGTCCTTGGAGACCTACAAAGAGACTTTGACTCCCACACAATAATAATGGGAGACTTTAACACCCCACTGTCAACATTAGACATAACAACGAGACAGAAAGTTAACAAGGATATCCAGGAATTGAATACAGCTGTGCACCAAGTGGACCTAATAGACATCTACCAAACTCTCCACCCTAAATCAACAGAATATACATTTTTCTCAGCATCACATGGAACTTATTCCAAAGTTGACCACATAGTTGGAAGTAAAGCGCTCCTCACCAAATGTAAAAGAACAGAAATTATAACAAACTGTCTCTCAGACCACAGTGCAATCAAACTAGAACTCAGGATTAAGAAACTCACTCAAAACCACACAACTACATGGAAACTGAACAACCTGCTCCTGAATGACTACTGGGTACATAACGAAATGAAGGCAGAAATAAAGATGTTCTTTGAAACCAACGAGAACAAAGACACAACATACCAGAATCTCTGGGACACATTTAAAGAAGCATGTAGAGGGAAATTTATAGTACTAAGTGTCCACAAGAGAAAGCAGAAAATATCTAAAATCAACACCCTAACATCACAATTAAAAGAACTAGAGAAGCAAGAGCAAACACATTCAAAAGCTAGCAGAAGGCAAGAAATAACTGAGACAAGAACAGAATGGAAGGAGATAGAGACACAGAAAATCCTTCAAAAAAATTAATGAATCCAGGAGCTGGTTTTTTGAAAAGATCAACAAAATTGATGGACTGCTAGCAGGACTGATAAAGAAGAAAAGAGAGAAGAATCAAATAGATGCAATAAAAAATGATAAATGGGATATCACCACTGATCCCACAGAAATACAAACTGATCCCACAGAAATACAAACTACCATCAGAGAATACTATAAACACCTCTACGCAAATAAACTAGAAAATCTAGAAGAAATGGATAAATTCCTGGACACATACACCCTCCCAACACTAAATCAGGAAGAAGTTAAATCCCTGAATAGACTAATAACAGGCTCTGAAATTGAGGCAATAATTAATAGCCTACCAACCATAAAAAGTCCAGGACCAGACGGACTCACAGCCAAATTCTACCAGAGGTACAAAGAGGAACTGGTACCATTCCTTCTGAAATTATTCCAATCAATAGAAAAAGAGTGAATCCTCCCTAACTCATTTTATGAGGCCAGCATCATCCTCATACCAAAGCCTGGCAGAGACACAACAAAAAAAGAGAATTTTAGACCAATCTCCCTGATGAACATCAATGCAGAAATCCTCAATAAAATACTGGCAAACTGAATCCAGGAGCACATCAAAAAGCTTATCCACCACGATCAACTTGGCTTCATCCCTGGGATGCAAGGCTGGTTCCATATACACAAATCAATAAAAGTAATCCATCATATAAACAGAACCAAAGACAAAAAACCACATGATTATCTCAATACATGCAGAAAAGGCCTTCGACAAAATTCAACAGCCCTTCATGCTAAAAACTCTCAATAAACTAGATATTGATGGGACGTATCTCAAAATAATAAGAGTTATTTATGACAAAACCACAGCCAGTATCATACTGAATGGGAAAAAACTGGAAGCATTCCCTTTGAAAACTGGTACAACACAGGGATGCCCTCTCTCACCACTCCTATTCAACATAGTGTTAGAAGTTCTGGCCAGGGTAATCAGGCAGGAGAAAGAAATAAAGGGTATTCGATTAGGAAAAGAGGAAGTCAAATTGTCCCTGTTTGCAGATGACATGATTGTATATTTAGAAAACCCCATCATCTCAGCCCAAAATCTCCTTAAACTGATAAGCAACTTCAGTAAAGTCTCAGGACACAAAATCAATCTGCAAAAATCACAAGCATTCCTATACACCAATAACAGACAGATAGCCAAATCATGAGTGAACTCCCATTCACAACTGCTTCAAAGAGAATAAAATACCTAGGAATCCAACTTACAAGGGATGTGAAGGACCTCTTCAAGGAGAACTACAAACCACTGCTCAACGAAATAAAAGAGGATACAAACAAATGGAAGAACCTTCCAAGCTGATGGATAGGAAGAATCAATATTGTGAAAATGGCCATACTGCCAAGGTAATTTATAGATTCAATGCCATCCCCATCAAGCTACCAATGACTTTCTTCACAGAATTGGAAAAAACTACTTTAAAGTTCATATGGAACCAAAAAAGAGCCCGCATTGCCAAGACAATCCTAAGCCAAAGAACAAAGCTGGAAGCATCACACTACCTGACTTCAAACTATACTACAAGGCTACAGTAACCAAAACAGCATGGTACTGGTACCAAAACAGAGATATAGACCAACGGAACAGAACAGAGCCCTCAGAAATAATACCACACATCTACAACCATGTGATCTTTGACAAACCTGACAAAAACAAGAAATGGGGAAAGGATTCCCTATTTAATAAATGGTGCTGGGAAAACTGGCTAGCCATATGTAGAAAGCTGAAACTGGATCCCCTCCTTACACCTTATACTAAAATTAATTCAAGATGGATTAAAGACTTAAATGTTAGACCTGAAACCATAAAAACCCTAGAAGAAAACCTAGGCAATACCATTCAGGACACAGGCATGGGCAAGGACTTCATGTCTAAAACACCAAAAGCAATGGCAACAAAAGCCAAAATTGACAAATGGGATCTAATTAAACTAAAGACTTCTGCACAGCAAAAGAAACTACCATCAGAGTGAACAGGCAACCTACAGAATGGGAGAAAATTTTTGCAATCTACCCATCTGACAAAGGGCTGATATCCAGAATCTACAAAGAACTTAAACAAATTTACAAGAAAAAATCAAACAACCCCATCAAAGAGTGGGTGAAGTATATGAACAGACACTTCTGAAAAGAAGACATTTATGCAGCCAAAAGACACATGAAAAAATGCTCATCATCACTGGCCATCAGAGAAATGCAAATCAAAACCACAATGAGATACCATCTCATACCAGTTAGAATGGTGATCATTAAAAAGTCAGGAAACAACAGGTGCTGGAGAGGATGTGGAGAAACAGGAACACTTTTACACTGTTGGTGGGAGTGTAAACTAGTTCAACCATTGCAGAAGACAGTGTGGTGATTCCTCAAGGATCTAGAACTAGAAATACCGTTTGACCCAACCATCCCATTACTGGGTATATACCCAAAGGATTATAAATGATGCTACTATAAAGACACATGCACACATATGTTTATTGCAGCACTATTCACAATAGCAAAGACTTGGAACCAACCCAAATGTCCATCAATGATAGACAATTAAGAAAATGTGGCACATATGTACCATGGAATACTATGCAGCCATAAAAAAGGATGAGTTCAGGTCCTTCGTAGGGACATGGATGAAGCTGGAAACCATCATTCTGAGCAAATTATCACAAGGACAGAAAGCCAAACACCGCATGATCTCACTCATAGGTGGGAATCGAATAATGAGAACACATGGACACAGGGTGGGGAACATCACACGCCGGGGCCTGTCATGGGGTGGGGGGCTCGGGAAGGGATAGCATTAACAGAAATACCTAATATAAATGATGAGTTAATGGGTGCAGCACACCAACATGGCACATGCATACATATGTAACAAAGCTGCACGTTGTGCACATGTATCCTAGAAATTAAAGTATAATAAAAAAAAGAAAGCAATCCCATTTACAATAGCTACAATTTAAAAAAAAAAATACCTAGGAATAAATTTAACCAAAGAAGTGAAAGATCTGTACAAGGAAAACTATAAAACTCGAATGAAAGAAATGTAAGAGAACACAAAAGATAATAAGATATCTCATAATCATGCATTAAAATGATTAATATTGTTAAGACGTCTATACTACCCAAAGAAATCTACAGACTCAATGCAATCCCTAACAAAATACCAATGATATTTTTCACATAAATAGAAAAAAATCCAAAAATTCATATGAAACTACAAAATATCCTGAATAGCTAAAGTAATCCTGAGCAAAAAGAACAAAGTTGGAGGCATCACACTACATGATTTTAAATTCTACTACAAAAGTATAGTAACCAAAACAGCATCATACTGGCATGAAAATAGATACAGAGACCAATGGAACAAAATAGTGAATCCAGAAATAAATCCACACACTTACAGCCAACTCATTTTCAACCAGGATGCCAAGAATACACAATGGGAAGAGGACATTCTCTTTAATAAATGATGCTCAGAAAAATCAATATCCATATGCAGAGGAATGAAACTAGATCCGCCTCTCACGATGTACAAAAAAGCAACTCAAAATAGATTAAATATTTACATGTAAGTCCTCAAACTCTGAAACTAGTAGAAGAAAACATTGGGGGGAAAACACTACAGGACCTTGGTCTGGGCAAAGTTTTCTGGGTAAGACTTCAAAAGCACAGACAACCAAAGCAAAAATAGACAAATAAGATTACATCAAACTAAAAAGCTTCTGCACAACACAGGAAACAATCAACAATCTGCACACTAGGAGAAAATATTCACAGTCTCTTCATCCACACAGGGGATTAATAACCAGAATATATAAGGAACTTGAGCAACTCAATAGCAGAAAGCCCAACTAATCTAATTTAAAAATGGTTAAAAGACCTAAATAGACATTCCTCAAGAGAAGACATACAAATACTCAACAGGCATATTTTTAAAATGCTCAACATTACTAATAATCAGGGAAATAAAAGTCAAAATCACAATGAGCTATCATCTCACCCTAGTTAGAATGGCTATTATCAAAAAGAGAAAAAATAACAAATGTTGGTGGGAATGCAGAGAAAGGGGAATGCCTGTACATCATTGGATAATACAACCATTATGGAAGACATTAAGGAGGTTCCTCAAAAAACTAAAAATAGAACTATCATATGATCCAGCAATCCCACTGCTGGGTATATATCCAAAAGAAAGGAAATTAGTGTATGAAAGAAATATCTATTCTCTCATCTTTATTGCAGCACTTTTCATAATAGCAAAGATATGGAATCAACCAAAGTGTCCATTAATTGATAAATGAATTTTAAAATGTGGTGTGTATACAAAATGGAATATTATTTAGCCATAAAAAAGAGTGAAGTTTTGTCACTTGCAACAACATGGAAGAACTGGAGGTCATTACGTTAAGGGAAATAAGCCAGGCACCAAAAAACAAATACTGAATGTTCTCACTCATATGTGGAAGCTAAAAAAGTTTATCTCATTGAGGTAGAGAATAGAACAGTGTTTAGCAGAGGCTGGAAAAAGAAGGGAGGAGGGGGTGATGAAGAGAGTTTCATTAATAGGTAAAAAATACAATTAGATAGAAGGAATAAGTCCTGGTATTTGATAGTACAGTAGTGAAATTAAAGTGAACAATAGTTTACTATATATTTCAAATAGCTAGAAGAAATGTAATGTTCCTAACAAAGAAAAGATAAATTATTCATATGTGAACATCCTAATTACCCTGATTTTATTACACACTGTATACATGTATCAAAATATCACATGTACTTCAAAAATATGTACAACTATGATATAACATTAAAAATGTTTTTAAATGTTTTAATTTTTAAATATGGAAATAAAAGGGTGTCAATTTCCAGCAGTTAAGGACTAGCTTCCTGCAATCAAAGCCTCCTACAAAGAACAAAAGGAAGCCAATTTTTAAAAATATCATTTGTTTGAAGGCTGGAGATCTGGGATTTAAGGAGACATGCTTCCAGAGTGGAACCAAGAGATAACCCAGGCTTTTGGCACAACATTTTGCCCAGAGGCATTTTCTAAATCACAAACATCAAATTAGAGGTTAAGAAGTGGAGAAGAGCTTTCATTACTCTCAAAAGATTGTAAAGAGTAACTATAAACACCCAGGACTGCTGTGATCCTTAAAAGGGCTATATCCTAACAGTAAAGTTGAATGAAAATAGGCTCTACCGCTAATAGAAGGATACTCCGACTCAAATCAGGTCAATCACATGATATTAAAGTGAGCTTCACCAAAACTAACATTCTACCAAAAACAAAAATAAATCATTTCAGGAGGAATATAATATCACCCAGAGCATCAAGTTATCACTACAAATTTTCATACACAATGTCTGAAATTCTGTCAAAGTAAAACAAGAAATGACTGAGTAATGTCATCAAGATGACAGAGTAGGAGATACCAGCCTTCATCCGCGCTGACCTGCCCCACCGCAAACACACATACATACACAAAAAACATATATAGATGGCTATCCACAAACCAAAATCACCCTGAGAAGACTCAAGGGACCAGGAAAAAATCTGCAGCAACGCAACAGAGCACACAAAATGGAGAATATTCACACAGAAAGGATTGCTGGTGAGATCAGCATGTTTGTGATAACTAGAGATGGCTAGGAACAAAAATGAAATGCAGAGACTATTAGTATCAGCCATGTACAGGAACCACCATCATCCCCAGTGGCCTGCTCCACAGAAAACACTGGCATCTTTTACTTTTTTACTTTTTACATCCAAGAGACAACTAACAGTCATTCTTGCAGGGGAACCTCAGAGAGAAAGATGCAGCTGTATACCACTTTCCCCTCCAAAGGCAGCCTCTGTTGAGCCCCTAAAGGAATGGAACCACTATCTTTCCCAACCCTCAACCCTTGAGTAGCAGCCGCCCTGCAAGTGCCCACACTCCAGACTTGGGATCTAGGGCTGCACTGCACATACCCACATATCAGACACCAAAGCCATTGCCATAGCAATCTAGTTCATATTCCAGACCCTGAAGCCAGAGTCTCTTTGAATGTGACCATATTCCAGGCAACAGCCACCATACAGAACTGGGCACCTGAGCCCTGTATCTCTGCCTATGTCTCTGCTCAGCTCCACAGTTGCTTCACAAGCACCTATGCATTGCATACTGTTACCAACAAGACAGCAAGGGTGCCAGTGCCCAAGCCACCAATGCCAGTACCACCTCAGATTCAGGATTCATAGACCCTCCACAAGTACCAGTGCTTCAGTGAGATATTGCTCCTCACTGGAGGGCATTAGCTATGGGGGTCCACCCGCAGACCCTGACCCAAACAACAGATGAATAAAACCTACACTGATACACAGATAATCTCTTTTGCCAGTCCTGCTGAGTGTCCGACTGCCTGCACACCAAGAGGGGTTTGTCACTGCGGCCAGCCCTGAGCAGTTCGCACTCCAGGCATTTATTTAGTATACAATAAACAACAAAAGCTCTGAGTCAACACACTTGTGGATAATTAACATGGTTAAGAGAGTAGTTCTAGGAATGATTAAAGCTCAGGTACTGCCATCTAAACACTATTAGGGGGCAATATCCCTGGTCGACCTCCCCCCAAGAGGGGCATCTGGCTCAAAGGTTAGTTAATGGAAGTAGGGTAAACAGACTTAACTGGGGAAGCCTCTATTGTCCCTAGTATTTACCCTATGACCTAATGCTCTAAGGTAAGAACTGGTTGCCTTCAGCCTGTTCAATTATTACAAGCTATGTAACCTTTCGGCCTTCCAAAAGGTTTGTGACTATTTCTTATAACTTTTCCTAATATTTCCCGTTAATATTTCTGCCACCATCCTGAGTGAATCCCAACATTTCAGGCTTCATTTCTATGGCCACTCCACAGGTACCACTCAGCAGACATCAGTGCCAATGCCATTTGGGCTTGCAAGTAGGATCCAGTGTCAAGAGAACTTCCATCACTACAACATCAGGATCAAGAAGACCTTAGCAGCTACTACCACCATAAACCCCAACAACTCACACTACTGCAACAAACATCCCCACTGTTGCATGCTGAGGATCCATGTAATCTTTGTCAGTACCAAACCCAGCTGACAGAGCTGCAAAGAGACTGCACAGCTGTGCACTCAGTGATGCCAGAACTGCTGCTGCATCCCACCTAGCAAACACTCTTGCACCTCCTTTTTACCCATAGGAAAAGGTGTTTATACAACAAAAACTAGTCTGTAAATTCTAGTATAGGTGACTGCTCTACAAATGCACAGAAATCAACATAAGGCAGTAAAGAACATGAACAACTAAGTAGACATACTACCAAAATAACACAGTCTCCCAGTAGCTGACCCCAAAGAAATAAAGATGTATAAACTGCCTCACAGACCATTTAAAATAATTGCTTTAAGAAAGCTCAGCAAACTTCAAGAAAAAACAGATAAACAATTCAGTGAAATAAGGAAAATAATAAATGATCAAATGAATACACTTAACAGAGAGATTAAAATTATTTTACACAACAGATTTTGGAGCTGAAAAATACAATAAATGAAGTGAAAAATGCAATAGACCCAGTAATGCAATTGCTGAGTCAAATGGTATTTCTGCTTCTATATCTTTGAGGATTTGCCACACTGTCTTCCATAATGGTTGAACTAATTTATACTCCCACCAAAACTGTGAAAGCATTTCTTTTCTCTGCATCCTCTCCAGCATCTGTTATTTCTTGATTTTTTAAATAATTGCCATTCTGACTTGCATGAGATGGTATCTTCCTGTGGTTTGGCTTGCATTTCTCTAATAATCAGTGAAGTTGAGCTTTTTTCATATGCTTGTTGGCCACATGAATGTCTTCTTTTGAGAACTGTCTGTTCATGTCCTTTGCCCAGTTTTTAATGGGATTGCCTGTTTTTTTTTCTTGTACATTTGTTTAAGTTCATGGTAGACTCTGAATATTAGATCTTTGTCAGATGGGTAGATTGCAAAAATCTTCTCCCATTCTGTAGGTTGTCTGTTCACTCTGATCATAGTTTCTTTCTTTCTTTTTCTTTTTCTTTTTTCTTTTGGGAGACAGAGTCTCTGTCACCCAGGCTGTAGTGTAGTGCAGTGGTGTGATCTTAGCTAACTGCAACCTCTACCCCCTGGGTTCAAGTAATTCTCTGCCTCAGCCACCCAAGTAGCTGGGATTACAGGTGCCCACCACCACGCCTAGCTAATTTTTGTATTTTTAGTAAAGACAGTGTTTCGCCATCTTGGCCATGTTGGTCTTGAACTCCCAACCTCATGATCCACCTGCCTCAGCCTCCCAAGAGCTGGGATTACAGGCATAAGCCACCGCACCTGGCCTCATGATAGTTTCTTTTGGTATGCAGAAGTTCTTTAGTTTAAGTAGGTCTGTTTTGTCAATTTTTGCTTTTGTTGCAATTGCTTTTGGCATTTTCACCATAAAATTTTTGCACTTGCCTTTGTCCTGAATGGTATTGCCTAGAGTCTCTTCTAGGACCTTTGCAGCTTTGGATTTTACATTTAAGTCTTTAATCCATCTCAAGTTAATTTTTCTATAAGGTCTAAGGAAGGGGTCCTGTTTCAATTTTCTGCATATGGCTAGGCAGTTCTCCTAGCACCATTTATTAAAGAGGGAATGTTTTCCCCATTGCTTGTTTTTGTCAGGTGTGTTGAAGATCAGGTGGTTCTAGGTGTGCAGTCTTATTTCTGAGTTCTCTATTTTGTTCCATTGCTCTACATGTCTGTTTTTGTACCAGTACCATACTGTTTTGGCTACTGTAGCCTTCTAGTATAGTTTGAAGTCAGGTACCATGACATCTCCAGTTGTGTTCTTTTTGCTTAGCAAAAATTTTAAAATAGTTTTTTTCTAATCCTGTGAAGAATGTCAATGGTAGTTTAACTGAAATAGCATTGAATCTGTAAATTACTTTGAGCAGTATGATCATTTTCACGATATTGATTCTTCCTATCCATGAGCATGGAATGTTTTCTCATTTGTTTGTGTTCTCTCTAACTTCCTTGAGCAGTAGTTTGTAGCTCCCCTTGAAGACATTCTTCACTTCCCTTGTTAGCTGTATTCCTAGGTATTTTATTCTCTTTGTAGCAATTGCAAATGGAAGTTCATTCATATCACTTGAGTCCAGGTGTTGGAGACAAGCCTGGGCAACATGGCCAAACCCTATCTCTACAAAAAAATTAAAAATTAGCTGGGCATGATGGCTCATGCCTGTAGCCCCAGCTACTCTGGAGGCTGAAGTGAGAGGATCTCTTGAGCCCAGGAGGTTGAGTCTAAAGTGATCCAGGATTGCACCACTACACTCTAGCCTGGACAACAGAGTGAGACCCTCTCTCAAAAAAAAAAAAAAAAAAGAATATATAAAGAAATCCTACTAAGTACTAAGAAACAGACTAACATAAAATTGGATATAAAATGTGAATAGGTACTTCTCAAATGAGGATCACCAAGTATCCAATAGGCATATAAGAATGTGCTCAACATCACTAGCATTAAAGGAAATGAAAAACCTCAAATACAACTCTACTACAAATATGCTAAAATATAAAATTACAAAAAATAAAAACATCAAGTATTAGCGATATGTGCAAGTCTCATATTGTGTATGAGGGAAGCATAAATTGATATTTTCAGGAAGCTGTTTAGCAGAATCAACTATAGCTGATTAAAAGTATGCCCATGACTCAGCAATCACATTCCTAGGTATATATTCCTAGGTATAACAGAAATTAGTCCATATTTGAACAAAAAAAGTTTAGAATGTTTCTAGTAACTTTATTCAAAAATAGAAAACTGGAAAAAATTGAATCATCCATCAACTGTAAAAAGTGTTGCAGAATCTTGCTCCTTAGTTCAGCTAAAACTGGGTTCTTGTCACTAAACCAGGAAAATTTAGGCATGCAAACACATTGAAGGGTGAGTAGAACAAGATTTTACTGGGTGAAAAGAGAAAAAAAAGAAAAAAAAACTCAGCAAAGTGAGATGGAGTACTGCTAACAGGCCACTGACCTCACAGATTGGATCCTGGGCCACCACACAGGAACTGAAGAGAGCAGGCTCCTCTCCTGCATAAGGCCTGAATTCCCCGTGGCTCCACCTACTTCCCCCAGTGTACATGTCGGCCTCCAGTCTGCTGTGGGCATGCCCAGACAAGCCCTGGGCAGGTATCCCCATCTGCACAAAAGCATCTGATGTAAACACTTCTGGGGCAGGTGGGAGATTCTCCAGGGACCATTTTTTTTTTAATCTGCCTAAGCATTTGGCTGTCTCATTATCCCCTTTAATGAAGTACATCTAACTGCCATTAGAATAAGGATACGGGTAAGGATGAAGACCGATCTTAACTGCTGCTTCTAACAGTGGGCGCTGTTCGGGAAAATGGCAGTCAGATCTCCCTCAGAGGCCTATCTAAGGGTCGTTGTTAAAGGGGCCATTGTTGGAGGTTCTGGTTGCATGACCACGTGGAGATTGATGGCCTGAAGGCGAGAAGAGACAAACAGGGTTATTAAGAAACACATATCAAAATGAAACAAGGGGTGGGTAAGGACAGCTCAGAGATCCTGAGGTCTTTTATTAGTTTGCACAGGGAGAGGGAGGCCAAAAACCCGACTGGTAAAAAAAGAAAAAGAAAAAAAAAACTTTTGCCCTTTTGCTAGCATGTGAGGCTTCTGGGTCCCTTCCCCTGAGCCCAATCCTAAGCCAATTGGTTTAAGGTTTGAGAAATTAATTCTTCCCAGTTTGGAGAATGCATCTGAGGGGAGTGTTCCATAGTATGGATGAGAGGTGAAGCCAGCTGGACTTCCTGGGTCACATGGGGACTTGGAGAACTTTTCTGTCTAGCTAGAGGATTGTAAACACACCAATCAGTGCTCTGTGTCTAAAGGATTGTTAACGCACCAATTGGCACTCTGTAAAAACGCACCAATCAGCACTCTGTGTCTAGCTAAAGGATTGTAAATGCACCAATCAGCACTCTGTGTCTAGCTAAAGGACTGTAAATGCACCAATCAGCACTCTGTAAAATGGACCAATCAGCAGGGCGTGGGCAGGGAAAAATAAGGGAATAAAAGCTGGCCACTCCAGCCAGCAGTGGCAACCCGCTTGGATCCCCCTCCATGCTGTGGAAGCTTTGTTCTTTCGCTCTTCACAATAAATCTTGCTGCTGCTCACTCTTTGGGTCCACACTACCTTTATGAGCTGTAACACTCACCGCGAGGGTCTGTGGCTTCATTCCTGAAGTCAGCGAGACCATGAACCCATGGGGAGGAATAAAAAACTCTGGACATGCCACCTTTAAGAGCTATAACACTCACTGTGAAGGTCTCCAGCTTCACTCCTGAAGTCAGTGAGACCACAAATCCACTGGAAGGAAGAAACTATGGACACCTCTGAACATCTGAAGGAACAAACTCTGGACACACCATCTTGAAGAGCTGTAACGCTCACCGTGAGGGTCCGTGGCTTCATTCTTGAAGTCAGTGAGACCAAGAACCCACCAGAAGGAATAAATTCCAGACACATGGAGACACAATTATGTATCAGTGAAGAGAGAAAGGGAAAGAAAAAGGAAAAAATAAGGCATTTTTTTCAGAGGAGTCCTACAGGTTCAGGATGCATTTGAAAGGGGTACAGACTGAAGATGAATGACTACTCATCTAGAAAGAGGGGAGCAGGTGTCCCTGGTTACTTTCTCTTCCTAGTCAATGCCCAGGGTATATCAGGGAGGGAAAGTGAGACATTCCTCTTTCTTTCCTCTGTCCTTGTATCCCCAAGTCCTGGCAACCGTGATAGGGTGCCCTCCATGGGTGTCAAAGCAGCTTTTGCCCATGTTAATGGGGAGGGGATGGGGAAGGGAATATTTGCTCTTACCCTATCTCCTCTGCTGTCAGTAGCCTTTGAATTCCCTAGTCCTCATTTTGCACCATGGATACTAGCATGACCTTATCCATGAAATGGGAAGCAAACCTCATATCTGACCCAAATAATTTAGTTTGCCTATTTATATTTTGACTACATCTGCATTTCACCAAAAATCTTTAAGGCTGCTTTTATTTCTCAAAGATTAAAGTCATGTGAACTAAAATGTACCGCAGCTTTTATCTTCCCTTTTAAAAAATATTTGATCCAAGTGCTTATCTTCCTTTAGGCCAATTAATTAGCAATTTTTTAATAGACATCACACATACAATACATATATAACTACACAGACAGGCAGAAGAAATCCAGCAGCCATAAGATTTTTCATTTGCTAATCTCCTAATTGGATTATTGGTCTCTGGGTGGAGCCCTTTAAGAGACAGGGCTAGGAAAACATGCAGCTTCTAGGGTCTAATAAACAGGCACGACTGGGAGGCAAAATAGATTTTGAGAGAGATCAATCCACTTTTAATTCCTGGGGTTCCATGACGAAAACTGATTTCTTCCCAAAACAGGGTGAGTGGTGCCTTCGCCGTTTTTCCCAAGGAGTCCAATGACCCCAGGAGTTATCTTAAGGCCTCTCATGTGTGTATCGAGTGGAAAGACAAAATGGAGAAAAAGAATTTAGACAACTGATAACAAAACCTTTTTCCAGCAAAACAAGATCCAAGAAAAGAAAAACATAAAGGCCTTTTTAAATATACCTATAACTTGGATATCCACTTTTAATTAAGTTGAGTGCTCTTTAATGCTCATTTACCATGCAAAAATCCTAAGCCTTTAAGAATAATGCCAAGTCTACTCTGCCTGCGCCCTATAAATGGAACAGCATATGAATAACACCTGGATAACAGCACATCTGTTTACAGCATGTTTACTAAATATTTTGAGCCCAGTGTTGAAATCTACTGTACCAAAAAAAAAACACTTTAAAAATATTACTGCTCATTGACAATGCACCTACTCACCCAAGAGTTCTGATGGAGATATACAAGGAGATAAAGTTTTTTCATGACTTTTCCTTTTCCTCCTTTTCCTCCTATTGCTCTATAGGATATTAACCATTTCATGATTTTAACACAATACCTATTCTGCAGCCAATGGAGCAAGGAGTAATTCTGACTTTCAAGTCTTATTATTTAAGAAATACTTTTTTAGGACTATAGTTGCCATAGATGGTGATTCTTCTAATGGGCCTGGGCAAAGTGAATCCGGGAAAACCTTCTGGAAAGAATTCACTCTTCTAGATGCCATTAAGAACATTTTTGATTCATGGAAAGAGGTCAAAATATCAACATTAAGAAGAATTTAGAAGAAATGAAGACCAAGCCTCATGGATGAGTTTGAGAGGTTTAAGACTTCAGTAGAGGAAGTAACTGCAGATGCGGTGGAGATAGCAAGCAAACTAGAATCAGAAGTGGAGCCTGAATGTGACAGAATTGCTGCAATCTCATAAAACTTGATTGCATAAGGAGTTGCTTCTTTTTTTTTTTTTTTTTTTTTTTTTGAGATGGAGTCTTGTTCTGTCACCCAGTCTGGAGTGCAGTGGCGCAATCTCAGTTCACTGCAACCTCCGTCTCCCAGGTTCAAGCGATTCTCCTGCCTCAGCCTCCCAAGTAGCTGGGACTACAGGTGCCCACCACCACACCAGGCTAATTTTTTGTATTTTTAGTAGAGATGGGATTTCACCGTGTTAGCTGGGCTGGTCTTGATCTCCTGACCTCATGATCCGCCCACCTTGGCTTCCCAAAGTGCTGGGATTACAGGAGGAGTTGCTTCTTATGAATGAGCAAAGAAAGTGGTTTTCTGAGATGAAATCTACTCCTGCTGCAGATGCTATGAGCACTGTTGAAATGACAACAAAGGATTTAGAATACTACACATACTTAGTTGATAAAGCGGTGGCAGAGCTTAAGAGGATTGACTTCAATTTTGAAACAAGTTCTGTGAGTAAAATACTATCAAACAGCATCACATGCTACAGAGAAGTCTTTCAAGAAAGGAAGAGTCAATCATCATGACAAACTTCCTTGTCTTATTTTAGGAAATCACTACAGCCATCCCAACCTTTAGCAACCACCACCCTGAGAAGTCAGCAGCCATTAACATCAAGGCAAGACCCTCTACCAACAAAAGATTATGACTCACTGAAGTCTCAGATGATCATTGGCATTTTTAACAATAAAGTATTTTAATTAAGATATGTCCAGTTTTAAATACAATACTGTTGTACACTTAATAGACTACAGTCTAATAGTCTAATAACTTTTTTTCAGATGGAGTCTCACTTTGTCACCCAGGCTGGAGTGCAGTGGCACAATCTTGGCTCACTGCAACCTCTGCCTCTTGGGTTTAAGCGATTCTCCTGCCTCAGCCTCCCTAGTAGCTGGGACTACAGGTGCACACTTCCACACCCAGCTAATTTTTTTCTATTTTTAGTAGAGACGGGTTTCACCATATTGACCAGGCTGGTCTCGAACTCTTGACATCAGGTGATCTGCCCACCTCAGCCTCCCAAAGTGCTGGGGTTACAGGTGTGAGCCATTGCATCCAGCCCTAATAACTTTTATATGCATGGAAAAACCAAAAAATTACTGTGATTCACTTTATTGCAATATTTGCTTTATTGTAGTGATCTAGAACTAAACCCACAATATCTCCAAGGTGTGTCTGTATTTATGTATATATAATATTAAAATAATTCAAAGATCTAATATAGGGGCAAGTCATATTACAAATTAGACGGCTCAAATTTTAAAGATATCAATCCTTCCTGTGGCAAATTAGAAGTGATCATAAACTCTTTGACACTCCTTGACCACAGAAAAAGTCAAGTCTAGGTCCCTTTCTCTTGAATCCAAGTGGACTTTGAATATTTTGACTCACAGAATATAGGAGAAATGATACTGTGACTTTCTGGGCCCAGGCTTTAAAAGGACAACAGCTTCCATTCTCTATACCTTAGAGCACTCTCTCTGGGACTCCTGAGCTGCTATACAGGAAGTCCAGCTACATTGACACTGCCCTGCTGTAGAAGCCACCTGCAGTGGCTTTCATCAGAGTCTCAGTTCAGCCAGCCTTACTTGCCAGTATATCAGGCATGAGTGAGGTCCTCTCAGACCCTTCAGACCAACCTATCCATCAACTGAATATCACCAAAATTAACAAGCTGAGAGAATACATGGACACATAGAGGGAAATGACAGACACTGGGGCCTATCCAACGGTGAAGGGTGGGAGTAGAGAGAGGATCAGGAAAAATAACTAATGAGTATCAGGTTTAATACCTGCATGATGAAATAATCTGTTCAACAAACCCCCATGACACAAGTTTACCTATATAACAAACCTGCACAGGTACTCCTGAACTTAAAATAAGAGTTTAGACACAAAACTCATTCTAAATGTATGTGGAAATTAAATGAGACAAGAATGTCCAAGTTTATGTTGAAGAAGAATAAAGTTGGAGAACTCATGCTACCAAATATCAAGACTTATTCTAAAGCTACTAGTTTCTTGAGACACTCTGTTTCTGGGGGAGCCCTGAGGGGCCATATTACAAGTATAACTACACTGAGACTGCAGAACTGGAGAAGCCACCTATAGAGCCTGTTGTCAGAGTCCTAGCAATTGAGAGATTTAATAACTGTCCCAGTTATTAAGACAGTGCATGTGTAAAATACGCCAACAAAACAGAATAGAGTTCAAAAACAGATGTACACATTTTTAGACAATTTATAACAAGAACAGTTCAGAGCTGTATAAAGTATAGTTTTCAATAAATTGTCTTACAATGGGATAAAATGTACTTATAACTTTCAATAAATTCATAAAAATGAATGAGTTCCAGGCAGATTATAGATCTAATTGTTAAAGATAATACAATCGACAAAATATTAGCAAGTCAAACCCAACAGCATATTATTTACAAAGAAACAGAATTATTTAAAATGACCAAGTTAGATTTATCCTAGAAATGCAAGGGTGGTTCAACATAAGAAAATCAATCAGTGTAATATATCAAATTAATAAAACAAAGGGGAATAAAATGATATGATTATCTCAATTGTTGCAGGAAAAGCATATAACAAAATTCAACACCTTGCATGATAAAAACTCAGAAAACTAGGAATAGAGGAAAAATTTCTGAACATTATAAAGGATATTTATGAATGAATACAGATAACATGATTATCTATGGTAAAAGACTGAAAGACTTCTCTCTAAGATCAGGAACAAGACAAGGATGCCCTCTTCCACCTCTGCTATTTGACATTGTACTGGAAGATCTAGCTAGAGCAGTTAGACAAAAAAAAAAAAAAAAAGAAAGAAAGAAACAAAAAGCATCTAATTGAAAAGAAAGTGGCAAAGCTCTCTCTGTCAGTAGATAACATTATCTTCTACATAGAAAATAAAAAAGAATCCATATAACAGCTAGTAAAAGCATTTATCAAAGTAGCAAGGTATAAGATCAACACGCAAAAATTAGTTATGTTTTTATATACCAGTAATGAACAATCCAAAAAGGAAATCAAGAAAGCAATACCATTTACAATAGCATATAAAAAACTAAATACTTAGGAATAAAACTAACCAAGGAGGTGAAAGACTTGTATGCTAAAAACTAGAAAATATTGCTGAAAGTAATTAAAGGAGATCTAAATAAATGTAAAGACATAGGTGTTCATGGATAGAAAGTCTTAACATTGCTAAGACATTAATACTGTTACCCAAAGCAATACATAGATTCGATGCAATTTCTATCAAAATCCCAACAGCCTTTTTGCAAGAATGGAAAATAAGTTCTTCAAATTCATTTGGAATTACAGGCCAAAATGATCTTGGGAAAGAACAATAATGTTGGAGGACTCACACTTCCTGACTCCAAAAACTGTAGCAAAGCTACAGTTATTAAAAGTATGGTAATGGCATGAAGACAAACATACAGACATATTGAAAAAAATTGAGAGCCCAGAAATAAAGTCTTGCATATATGGTCAATAGATTTTTGTCAAGAATGTCAGGACCACTGAATGGGGAAGGGACAGTCTTCTCAACAAATGCTGTGGGAAAATTGGATATCTATATGCAAAAGAATCAAGTCGGACCCTTACTTTATACCATATACAAAAATTAACTGAAGAGAAACTTAACATCTAAACTTAAACAAAAGACAAAACTATAAAATGCTTAGAAGAGTGCAGAAAATATTTATAAGACTGGATTTGGCAACAATTTCATAGATATGAAACCAAAGGCACAAAGCAGCAAAAGCAAAAAGAGATAAATTCGACTTAATCAAAATTAAGAACTTCTGTGCATCAAAAAACACTCAAAAGAGTGAAAAGACAATCTACAGAGTGGGAAAATAGTTGCAAATCATATATCTGACAAGGAATTAATATCCAGAATATATAAAGAACTCCTGTAACTTAATAATAACAAAAAATTTTCAAAGTGGGCAAAGAACTTGAATAGACATTTCTCTAAAGAACATAGACAATGGCTAATAACCACATGAAAAGATGTTCAGCATCACTAACCATTAGGGAACTGAAAAATCAAAACCACAATGAGATACCACTTCATACCCATTGGGACAGCCATCACTAAAAAAGGAAAGGAGGGAGGGAGGAAGGAAAGAAAGAAAAAAGGAAGGAAGGAAGGAAACAAGTGTTGGTGAGGATGTGGAGAAATTGGAACCTTGCGTCTGCCGGTGGGAATGTAAAATGTTACAGCCTCTGTGGAAAACAGTGTGCTGGTTCCTAAAAAAGTTATACATAACATTACCATATCTTCCAGCAATTCCACTTCTAGGTATATACCTCCAAAGAACCAAAAGCAAGGACTCAAACAGATATTGGTACACTAAGTCAATGTCAACATTATTCATGATAGCCAAAAAATGGAAACAATCCAAATGGCCACCATCAGATGAATGAATAAACAAAATGTGTTATATATGTATGCAATAAAATATTATTGTCTTACAAATGAATGAAATTCTAATGCGTTCAACACCTTGAAAGCAAACCTTGAAAATGTTATGCTTAGTTAAATAAGCCAGGCACAGAAAGACAAATATTGTATAATTCCACTTACATGAGGTATCTAGAATAGGCAAATTCATACAGCCAGAAAGCAAAATAGAGGTTACAAGGAGACGGAAGAAGAGGAGAAGGGAAGATACTGCTTAATGGGGAGTATTTCATCTTGTTGGGATGATGAAAAAGTTTTGGTTATAGATAGTGATGATTGGTACACAGCATTGTGAATGTATTTAATACCACTGAATTGTATACATACAAATGGTTTAAATGATAAATAATATGCTAAGTATATCTTACCACAATTAAAAAGGATAATACAATAGGCTTCTAGATTTTAGCATAGGTGATTATCATCATCATCTTGGAGCAGCTAAAGATTTCCTAAAATAGATACAGAGAGCACTGATCATGGGGGATAATATTGATAAAATGGTATACATTAAAATCAGGAACATCTATTAAAGGACACTATTTAGAAAGTGAAAAGGCAAGCCACAGACTAGGAGAAGGTATTTCAAAGTATACGGTATCCTAAAAGGTTTACTTTCAAGTTTTGGTAACTTCAAAAGTACAAACTCAAACAAATCATTTTATCATTTAATTACTTAAATTTATTTTACATGTATTTAGTTTTATGAATTTTTAGTAATACAATTTAATGTCCATTTTTCATTTCAGTCACCCTGAAGATGGAAATTTTTTTCTATAGAGTCAATTTGCTGAACATGAAAAAACGAGTGCCACATAGCACAGGGAGGTCTCCAAGAGCCCCTGTGTCTTTCTATTGAGCCCCAAAGCCCCATCCAGATCTCTTCATCCTTCTTGATGAGTTTTCCTATAGTACCTTTTCTTTCTTTTTTTTTTTTATTATTATACTTTAAGTTTTAGGGTACATGTGCACAACGTGCAGGTTACATATGTATACATGTGACATGTTGGTGTGCTGCACCCATTAACTCGTCATTTAACATTAGGTATATCTCCTAATGCTATCCCTCCCCCCTCCCCCCACCCCACAACAGGCCCCAGTGTGTGATGTTCCCCTTCCTGTGTCCATGTGTTCTCATTGTTCAATTCCCACCTATGAGTGAGAACATGTGGTGTTTGGTATTTTTGTCCTTGCCATAGTTTGCTAAGAATGATGGTTTCCAGCTTCATCCATGTCCCTACAAAGGACATGAACTCATCATTTTTTATGGCTGCATAGTATTCCATGGTGTATATGTGCCACATTTTCTTAATCCAGTCTATCATTATTGGACATTTGGCTTGGTTCCAAGTCTTTGCTATTGTGAATAGTGCCACAATAAACATACGTGTGCATGTGTCTTTATAGCAGCATGACTTATAATCCTTTGGGTATATACCCAGTAAAAAAAGAGCCTGCATTGCCAAGTCAATCCTAAGCCAAAAGAACAAAGCTGGAGGCATCATGCTACCTGACTTCAAACTATACTACAAGGCTACAGTAACCAAAACAGCATGGTACTGGTACCAAAACAGAGATATAGATCAATGGAACAGAACAGAGCCCTCAGAAATAATGCTGCATATCTACAACCATCTGATCTTTGACAAACCTGAGAAAAACAAGCAATGGGGAAAGGATTCCCTATTTAATAAATGGTGCTGGGAAAACTGGCTAGCCATATGTAGAAAGCTGAAACTGGATCCCCTCCTTACACCTTATACTAAAATTAATTCAAGATGGATTAAAGACTTAAATGTTAGACCTGAAACCATAAAAACCCTAGAAGAAAACCTAGGCAATACCATTCAGGACACAGGCATGGGCAAGGACTTCATGTCTAAAACACCAAAAGCAATGGCAACAAAAGCCAAAATTGACAAATGGGATCTAATTAAACTAAAGAGCTTCTGCACAGCAAAAGAAACTACCATCAGAGTGAACAGGCAACCTACAGAATGGGAGAAAATTTTTGCAATCTACTCATCTGACAAAGGGCT
Source organism: Pan paniscus (assembly GCF_029289425.2). Classification (NCBI taxonomy): domain Eukaryota; kingdom Metazoa; phylum Chordata; class Mammalia; order Primates; family Hominidae; genus Pan; species Pan paniscus. Next base: position 61,708,663 of record NC_073258.2, read on the forward strand.
AATATCCAGAATCTACAATGAACTCAAACAAATTTACAAGAAAAAAGCAAACAACCCCATCAAAAAGTGGGTGAAGGATATGAACAGACACTTCTGAAAAGAAGACATTTATGCAGCCAAAAGACACATGAAAAAATGCTCATCATCATTGGCCATCAGAGACATGCAAATCAAAACCACAATGAGATACCATCTCACAACTGTAGTACCTTTTCTTTACAGCATACCTAATTTGAAACCATGTCAGTTCATCAGGGAAGTTCTAATAACTAACTCAAAGAAAATGTGTCATGATCTCATCAATTTCTTTCTCCTCTTGCCCTCTATACAAATGATCTCACCTTTAACTTTAAAAATCACCTCTATAGACCAACAAGAACTAGGAAAAGCATCTTTTGTTCAGCCTCCAATTCCTCCACAAACATTTTTCCCTTTTTTACTTTAGGTGCTAATCTCCTTAAATTTGTATAGCTGCACATGTGGTCAGGAAAGAATTCAAAAAGATGCACTCCAAAATAACATTCAACATTCACTTACATGGAGAAATGGCAAACAGCTCACTCTGCTGAAAAGTATTTTCAGTGACAGGCACGGTGGCTCATGCCTGCAATCCCAGAACTTTGGGAGGCCGAGGCAGGTGGATCACAAGGTCAGGAGTTCGAGACCAGCCTGACCAACATGGTGAAACCCTGTCTCTACTGAAAATACAAAAATTAGCCAGGTGGGGTAGCATGCGCCTGTAATCCCAGCTACTCAGGAGGCTGAGGCAGGAGAATCGCTTGAACCTGGGAGGCAGAGGTTGTAGTGAGCTGAGATCGCGCCACTGTACTCCAGCCTGGATGACAGAGTGAGACTTCATCTCAAAAAAAAAAAAAAAAAAAAAAAAGGATTTTCAGTTCTGATACACCGAGCACTTTGTGACATATTTTTTAAGTTTAAATTGCATATAATATAAAGGGTCTATAAATAATATCAACTGACGAGGATATTAATAATTCATAAAATCATCATGCTATGATGGGTGTTTTTTCTCTTTTATAAACTTCCTGACATATAAAATACATGTACATAATAATTATAGATCATATCACATATTATACACTTTATTTTCAGGCTATGGAAAAGCATTTTATCTATATTTAGCAACTTGGATTAAGCACAGAGTCTCACTGGGCATAAAATATTATCGCTAAAGAGTTTTCGTAGGAAGCTGAAAAAGTCTGCAGTGACTGTGCACTTTGGTTTTGGTTTTTGGGTTTGTTGTTGTTGTTGTTGTTGTTTGTTTGCTTGTCTTTTGACTGTTTGCCTGACATTTGGCAGGTCATCACCAGGCACAGGATTAAGTGCACATTGATTGGGAGGCCGAGGCGGGGGGATCACGGGGTCAGGAGATCGAGACCATCCTGGCTAACACGGTGAAACCCCGTCTCTACTAAAAATACAAAAAAATTAGCCGGGCGTGGTGGCGGGCGCCTGTAGCCCGAGCTACTCTGGAGGCTGAGGCAGGAGAATGGCGTGAACCCGGGAGGCGGAGCTTGCCGTGAGCCGAGATAGCGCCACTACACTCCAGCCTGGGAGACAGAGCGAGACTCCGTCTCAAAAAAAAGAAAAGAAAAAGAAAAGGATTAAGGGCACATTGAAATCTGTGGTCTCTCTATTTTATAATTTACTTTACCCCAAAATGCACATCTTAACTGTACAGAAAAACAACGTAAAGACCGGAGAAGATCAATATTTTGCTCAAACAGGCAACTACCAAATAAAAAGGAGAGTTAAGGACCAGAGCCCAGGTTTACTGATTAGTACCCTTCCCTTCCCTCTAGACCTTGTGGGGATTAAAAATAAAAAGACTTGTTAATACTAACCTATTACAAAAGTGATGAAGAGGGCGTTTGCTTGATAACGAAGTCTCTGCAGAGGCAGCCAGAGAATCGGCCTGCGACTGGAGTCAGGCGCAGCGAGTATGACGCTAACACGGCCGGAAAGGGTTCGTCTGTGTCAGACCCCACCCCACACCTCATCTCTCACTGCTGTCCTGAGAGCCAGCATGCTCAGAACAGTTTCGAGGCCCCCAGGGCGCCTGCGTCGGCGCGGTCTCCACGTGGAGTTCCCTGGCGGCCGCTCTAGACCATAACGGCTGCGTTGGAACCTCGCGAGAAGAGATGAGGGTCACCACCGAGGAAACATAGCCCATCAGGCAGGTGCTGCCTCCGGAACTCTGAAGCCGGAAGATCCGGAACTAAGGGCACCAACTGCAGGATCACACCCCTCTGGCCTTGTGGTCAAGTCAGTGTAGGGCATGGTCCGGTTTGGACCATAAGTTCTTCTTGTTCGAGTTTCAGTTTTGTACGTTTCTCTTGTTTGTTCCCCAACACAGTGCTACAGGAGGGTTTTTTTTGGTTTTTTGTTTGTTTGTTTGTTTGTTTTGGGTTTTTTTGGCGCTGAGGAAACAGACTTTGAAAGAGTTAATGGTAAGAACAAGGTCACATAAGGTAAGATTTGAACTCACAACTGGTAAGATATGAACTCAAGTTTGACTCCTTCCACTATACCTTTCAATGTCAAGCTTAATGGGCCATCTCAAAGGCAATTGAAGCCTTAAGAGTTCATGGTTTATATAAGTGAAAGGAAATGTTTATAAATGAAAAATGTAAAGACAAGATCTTAGACTTTGACAAAACCACATGAGAAAAGTTACAAGACAAATCGATTTTTTTTAAAAAAAATTGGTTGCAAGAAACAAAAGCTATCTCTTACTAGTTTTAGCAAAATTAAGATATATTTGTTAATAATATATGAACAGGTATTTTACATAATATAAGGACCAGAAATCAGCCAGGTTTCCGAAAGGAAGTGGAAAGCCATCATAGAAAATGGAAAGCCATCATAATCTTGGGAAGTTCTGTTCTTCCATCTCTGCTTTTCTCTGGGTGTCTTCTCTATCCTCTCACTCTCAAAACTTACTTTCTCTACAATTTTGTCCATTAGAGAAGAGCATGGCAATGCCACTTCTCCTCAATTTTTACATCTTCTCAAGAAGAGACCAGCCTGAACAATCTTGGAAAGAGTATATCATGAACTCGCCTTGCTTTAGATGTTTACCTTTGACCCAATCAGTTAGGATAAAAGAATAATTATGGATATTAAATATGGATGCTAGGGAGAATAACACAGGTTATATAAAATCTAATGATAGCTATCTGTGAGTTGTAATTTTCTTATCTATTGAACACCCTCTCTATATTTTTATTGGTTCCTAACTTATGAAGCCCACCTTTCCAAAATATAACATATCACTCTATTTTCCAGCCTCCCCTGCATCTGGTGTAGGTATATGACATGGGTTCTTCCAGTCAGGTGCCCCTGAACCAGACTTTAATTTAGAGGGAAACAACAATGAGTAAGAGAATAAACCATGGCAACCAAAAGCCCAATTTTTCTGACCCTGTAAATGTGGGGATATGGGTAATTTCTAGAGGGATTTATGATATTGGGACAGTCACCATATTCTATTTACTAAAGCCTAATTTAAGGTTTGTAAGTGAACAAACAATTTGAGCGGTAACTAATGGATTTCTCAAGATAGTAATATTGGTGGTTTCATGCAAAACCCTCTCAGGGAACAACAAAGTAGTGAAAAATAGGCAGCTGTTGGTTGGATTTCCCTCTAAAGTTTAAGTTTCTTATCCCCCCCCAAAATTAACATTAATTTGTTTTCATATTTTCCTACAGAAAAGGAACACATTTATTCTTTCATATCTCTATTGTGTCTTAGTGAAAAATGCCACGAAATCGTCTGTGGACAAGAGAGGAAACAAGAATGTTGGGGGTAAGAACTAAATACCAATTGAGTGAATAAATGATTATAGTGCTGCGATTTCTAAATATAAAAGGGAAGAGACTGTAACCACCTCTATTATGAACTCCTCAAATGGAGAAATGTTAATAGAAGTGTCCTGAAATTGTTATGCAGCATCTGCATTTTCCACATTCAGCCTCAACACATAAGCTATTTATCAGGCTCACATTAAATAAAGCAGAAATTATGAATTTATCAGCTACATATAAATGACCCAACAACGTCTAAACCCACTCATGCTCTCAGAAAACCCTGACTCTGGAAATGGGTAAAGAAATCTCTTTTTGGCATCTATAAATTATTTCAAGCTAAGCTGATGATGTGGTTCTAAATGAGATGACCAGACTGTGGAAACTACATTCAAGAGAAGCTGCAGGCCACAGAGTTTTATGGTCAGTGATCACAATAACACTGTGCTTTCAAGATTACCCCCAAAACACATGACTCTTTTCCCAGTCAACTTCATCAAATATGGCAGGTATTCACCCATATTGCTGTTTGATTTTGCATTATCCACTCATTGTTGGATGATGGAACCGGATTAGGATTAAACCAGCAGGATTAAAGTTTGGTTCAGGAAAATTCCCAACATCACAAGTCTATTATTACTTCCACTTATTTAAGATCTGCCTGATCCTTTGCCAGAATTATACTAAGAGCCTTACATAAAACAAGCAATGAACCCAATATTTTCTCTCCTCATTTTCAAGGTTGTGATATTAAAGATGTGGATTCCTAACCCCCTTATCCATTTATCTGGTCTTGATATTGGGAAAAAAATAGTTGAAATGTATTTGAGAATAAATAAATTTGTTATTGTCCGTATTACTGTCTTTCTAATGAGATCTACCATTATCTAAGAAGACACAGAGCTCTGGTTTTATTTCACGCATTAAGACATTCCAATGGCCATTTCTCCCTATTCTTACCACTAACTATATCTAAAACTTTGGATAAATACAAGAAAATCCTGAAAAGTACGGATAAGGAAGAATAAGATTTAGGGATCTTTGAATCCAAAGAATGATATGTTAGTGAATTTCCTGAGTTTTCTTTTTATTGCATATATCTCAAACTGGGTTCCCAGTTGAGATATACCTACTAATGTTTCGAAGCCTGCAATTTCAAAACATAAAATACCTAGGAATAAATTTAACCAAGAAGGTGAAAGGAAAACTATAAGTAAAACTACAGAAGACTGATAAAAGAAACTGAAGAGGGCACAAACAAATAGAAAGATATCCCATGCTCATGGATTGGAAAAATGATGATACTAAGCAAAGAAATCTACAATTTCAATGTATTCCAAATCCAAATACCAATGTCATTTTTCATAGAACTAGAAAAAAGAATCCTAAAATTTGTATGGAATCAAAAAAAGTTTTCAAATAGCCAAAGCAATCCAAAATGCTTAGAAGAGAGGGACTTGAGATATTTTCAACCCATAGAAATATCCTGACTACCCTGACTTGATCATTACACATTCAATAAATGTAGCAAAATATTACATGTACCCCACAAATATGTACAAATATTATATCACTAAAAAATAAATTTTAAAAATAAAAATTTGATTGATATAACTAAACAAGGAAAACAAATATATAAAAGAACTCAACACCACCACCAACCAGTAAGATGTAATTAATATTTATAGAATATCTAACATCAGAATATATACTCTTTTTTTTTTTTTTTTTTTTTACTTTTAGGTTCAGGGGTATATGTGTGGGTTTGTTATATAGTAAATTGTTATTGTGGGGGTTTATTGTACAGATTATTTAATCACCCAGGTCATAAGCATAGTACCTCATGGGTAGTTTTTCAATCCTCACCCTGCTCCAAACTTCTACCCTCAAGCAGGTCCTGATGTCTGTTGTTACCTTCTTTGTGTTCATGTGTGCTGGACATTTAGCTCCCACTTATAAGTCAGAACATGTAGTATTTAGTTTTCTGTTCATGTGTTAGTTTGCTTAGGATAATGGCCTCCAGCTCTATTCATGTTGCAGCAAAGGACATGATTTCATTCTTTTTTATGGCTACATCGTATTCCATAGTGTATATGTACCATATTTTCTTTATCTAGTCTACCGTTGATGAGCATTTAGGTTGATTCCATGTCTTTGCTCTTAAGAATACACATTCTTTTTAAGTGTCCATGGAACATTAACCAAATAAACTATATTTTGGGCCATAAGACAAACTTTGAAATATTTCAAAGAATTGAAATCATATGGAATGTATTCTCACCAAAATAGAATCACACTAGAAACCAGTTAAGAGAAAGATAACAAAAAAGCTCCAAACTTGAAAACTAAGACACTTTTAAATAATTAATGCTTTAAAGAGGACATTTCAATGAAAAATTTTTAAAATTCAATTAAATTATAATGAAAATACATGATATCAAAATGTATAACACTAAATGCTTACAGAAAACAAGAAAATTGTCAAATAAATACTCCAAACTCTCACCTAAAAAAAACTAGAAAAGGAAGAGCAAAATAAACCCAAATAAATCAGGAGAAAATAATAAAGATAAGTCAATAAAATTAAAATTTAAAAAGTAGAGAAAATCAGTACAACAAATAGTTGATTCTTTTAAAAGATCATCAAAATCAACAAACATCTAGCAAAACTGATCAAGAAAAAGAAAGAGAATACAAAAATTATCAAACTCAGAAATAAAATAGAGTATATTACTACAGATAATTTATATCTCAAAATAATATTAAGAGACTACTATCAGTAACTCTATAGACACAAATTTGACAACTTTGATAGAATGAACAAATTTTCCCAAAAAGCACAAACTACAACTCAATATGAAATAGATCATTTTAATGGCCCTATAATTGTTAGAAAAATTAAACTTGTAATTTTAAAACTCCTGAAAAAGACATCTCCAGACCTGATTTCACCAAAGAATTCTACCAGATGTTCTTAGAATATTCAACACCAGTTTTTCTCAATATTTTTCAAAAAAACAGAAGAGAATGAAACATTTCCCAACTTATTTGAAGAAGCCAATATTATTCTGATACCAAAATCAAATAAGACAAAGATAGTACAAAAGAAGAAAACTATAGATCCATATCCTTCAGAATATAGACACAAAAATCATTTACAAAGTATTAGGAAATATAATTCAGCAATACTTAAAAATAATTTTCCACCATGACTAAGTGAAACTTATTCCAGATATAAACAGCTGGTTTAGTACTCAAGAAGCAATCAGTGTAACCCATCATATTAATAGGCTAAAGAAGGAAAATCACATGATCATGTCAGTTGATGCAAAATAAACCACATTTGACAAAATTTAACACCCATTCATGATATTTTAGAAAGCTCTTAGAATAATAGAAATGTAGGAGAACTTCCACAACCTGATAAAGAACACCTACAAAAAAACTTACAGCTAACATAATATTTCATCTTTAAAAATTGAACTATTTTCCCCTAAGATTGGTAACAGTGCAAAGATATCATCTCTCACCATGCTTACTAGCACAGTACTAGAAGTCTTAACACAGATCAATAAGATAGAAACATAAAAAGCATACAGATTGTAAAGGAGAAAATAAAAATATCCCTGTTTGCAGATGACATGATGATCTGTGTAGAAAATCCCATGCAATAAAAAAGAAAAGGACTCCTGGAACTAATAAGTGAGTTCAGCAAGGTCACAGGATACAAGATTAATGATCAACATACAAAACTAATTATATTTTTATATAATAGCAATGAACATATGGACAACAAAATTTAAAACACAGTACTATTTAAAATCACTCAAACAATTAAATACTTAGGTGTAAATTTAACAAAATATGTACAGGACTTATATTTTGAAAATTATCTAATACTAATAAAAGAATTCAGGAGGCTGAGGCGGGTGGATCACCTGAGGTCAGGAGTTCAAGACAAGCCTGACCAACCTGGTAAAACCCCATCTCTACTAAAAATACAAAAATTAGCCTGGCGTGGTGGCATGTGCCTGTAATCCCAGCTACTCAGGAGGCTGAGGCAGGAGGATTGCTTGAATCTGGGAGGCAAAGGTTGCAGTGAGCCAAGATCATGCCACTGAATTCCAGCCTGGTTGACAAGAGCGAAACTTCACCTCTGAAAAAAAAATAAATTAAATAAAAGAATTCCAAGTAGGTTACATAAATGAAAAGACATTTATTTTTGTGGCTGAAAATCTCAACATAGTAAAAATATTAATTGTCCCAAAATTGACATATAGATTTAGCACAATTCCTATCAAAATCCCGGAAACATTTTTTGTAGATTTAAATAAGATTATCTAAAATTTCTATGGAAAGGTTGAGAAGCTAGAATAGCTAAAATTTTTTAAAGAAGAATAAAGTGAAAGGAATCATACTACCTGATTTTAATACATATAACTACAGATATTAAGACTGTGTGGTATTGGTGTAGCAACAGATACATGGATAAATGGAACAGAACACAGAATCCATGAGTAGACTCATACAAGTACAGTTGACTGATTTTTTTATAAAAGTAATTCAACGGAGGAAGTATAGTCATCTCTAAAAATGGTTTTGGACTAACTGGATAACCAGTGGCAAAAAATAAAAGAAAAGAACCTCAAATTAAAGTATCCTACCTTATACAAAAATTAATTCAAAATGAATAATATGTTTAAATATAAAATATAAAACTATAACACTTTTAGAAGAAAGCATAGGAGAAAATATTTAGTACCTAGGACTCTAGAGCTCTTTAACATGACCTTAAAAACATGATCCATCCACAAAAGACACAAATCAATACATTTTACTTCACCAAAATTAAGTTTTGTTTTGTGAAATACCCTTGTTAGGAAGATGAAATCACAAGCTACAGAGTAGGAGAAAATACTTGCTAACCACATCTCTGACAAAGGATTTGTATCTAAGAATATCCTTCTTAAAATCCTTAAAACTCAACAGCAGAAAATACACAAATGATCCAACTTTAAAACCAGCAAAAGACGTGAAAAGACATTTCACTGAAGAAGATATACAGATGGCATAAGCATATAGAAAGATGCTCAACATCATTAGCCACCAGAGAAATGCAAATTAAGACCACAATGAGATATCACTACAAACCTATTAGAACAACTAAAATAAGAAATTGTGACAATACCAAATGCTGGAGATGATGCAGAGAAACTGGATCTCTCTTACATTGCCAATGAGAATATAAAAATGATAAAATCACTCTCGAAAATAGTTTGACATCTTATTTAAATACTAAACATACACTTAACATTAAATTTAGCAAGTGAGCTCCAGGGTATTTATCTTGGACAACTGAAAACTGATGTCTGCAGAATTTACACATGACTATTCATAGCATCTTTATTTGTAATAGCTCCCAAAGTGGAAACTATCAGAATACCCCCTCAAGAACTGAATAAACTCTAGTTGTTCATACCGTAGACTACTACTCAGAAATTAAAAAGCAGTGAACTACATTGTTACACATAACAACTTGATGGATCTCAAAGGTATTTTGCTGGACAACAACAAAAAAGCCAATCACAAAATGAACATACTGCATTATTCCATTTATTTGACATTATCAAAATGATAATAGTGAGGATAAGAAAAACAAATTAGTGACTACCAGAAGTTCAGCATTGTTGGGACAATAAAGATATAGCATGAGGGATATCTTCATGGTGATAGAATAGTTCTGTATCCTGATTATGGTTGTGATTATGCAAATATGCTTATGTGCTCAAATGACACATAACTATACACATACACTATATCAAGGTTAATTTCCCAATTTTGATATTGTCATATAGTTATGTAAGATGGTACCATTCTGAAAATCTGGATTCAGGACACAAGGACCTGTCCATACTAGTTTTGAAAATTCCTATGAATTTGTAATTACTTAATAAAGTTTTTTTAAATTCTACATCCTTCACTAAACTCAGACTTCAGAGAAAGTCATCGTTTTCCATGCCAAGCAAGGAGATGAAATGTGCACAGCATGTCAATCAGTGGGAAAAGTCCTATCCATTCCAGTTTCCCCTTGCTTCCTGCCACAGCCTGCCTGAAGTACCTCCAAATGCATAGTTTTGTGTTGCCTAGGGGTTAATCTGTAAGTGAAAATAGTATTTTCATTAATTAGCCACTTCTTGGCTCTCCCCAGAATCACACACCAGAACAGAAGCTCATTGCAAACTTCAAGTAGAGATGTCCAGTGTTTTAAGAAAATCTGTGAGAAAAATATGTCAGGAATCCCCAGACATTGTGAAAATATGGTTGCAGTATGGCAACAGATGCTAAGTTATGAACTCCAATCCTGCTCCTTCAGCTTTTTCAAACTTAACCACTGCACTTACCTGGGGGTGTAGGTAGGGAGATTCGGAATGTTGGTTCATTCAGCTGTGGCAGAACAAAAGCACCCCTGAGAAATATCTACCTGAAAACCAACTGGAAGGCCCTACAGTGATACGTTAGAGGGCTCTTCATACAACTTAGAATTGTCCTCCTCCTATGGCTCAGAAACTGTCATAGCTGGCCTATAACTTCTGTGGGTACAAATTATCTGAGACCTCCACATCAGGAAATAGCCCCTTGGAAGAGTGACAGAAAACCAAGGATCCCAAAGGCTCACTATCCTTTTAAAAGGACCCTCTTATAAAGGACCCAGGACTATCAGTTATAGATGTTATGGAGGTGGGAAGAACAAAAGGAACCAAAGTCCAAAAATCAGCTTTGGTAAAATAAGAGAAATCTAGGGAAGGTCAGAAATACCAAGTCTAGTTGCCTGTAGAACATAAAAGCTGTATATGCAGGATAAGATTGTTGACCTAGGTCAAGAATTCTTGACCATACAGGTACATAGTCATTATATCTACAAACTGCTCTGAAATAATAAACTTTCCTTATCTGAGTTGAATGTTGAGAAATTTAAAATTCTGTTAGGTCATCACCTTCTGTCTTCATCATGGCTTTTTCTTGATGTGTATTCCTTTCAAAGGTTGAACTAAAATAATAATTAGTGATAGTGTTATTTTCTTCCAGGCGATACAACAAGTAATGACTGGCATAATTCTTCACTGCCTGGGACTGCTCTGGATGTATTTGTTACTCACACAAACTACTGCATTTGGAGCCACATATATTCCTCTTGCATTACTAACGGCATATCCATTTTGGTCATCCTTGCTTGTGAGTAAATAATCAAATTTCTGATTGTTATTCATTAATTTATTCGTTACATTTAATGACTGTTTATCAGTCAAGCAGTGTGCCAGAGACTGAACACTAAAAATGCACAATCTCTATTCTCAAGGAACTCATTTTACCTGGTTGAAAATAATATACCAATATGAAAAAACTGGAGGAGCCAAGATGGCCGAATAGGAACAGCTCCGGTCTACAGCTCCCAGCGTGAGCGACGCAGAAGACGGGTGATTTCTGCATTTCCATCTGAGGTACCGGGTTCATCTCACTAGGGAGTGCCAGACAGTGGGCGCAGGCCAGTGGGTGCGTGCACTGTGCGCGAGCCGAAGCAGGGCGAGGCATTGCCTCACCTGGGAAGCACAAGGGGTCAGGGAGTTCCCTTTCTGAGTCAAAGAAAGGAGTGACGGATGCACCTGGAAAATCGGGTCACTCCCACCCGAATATTGCGCTTTTCAGACCGGCTTAAAAAACGGCGCACCACGAGACTATATCCCACACCTGGCTAGGAGGGTCCTACGCCCACGGAATCTCGCTGATTGCTAGCACAGCAGTCTGAGATCAAACTGCAAGGCGGCAGCGAGGCTGGGGGAGGGGCGCCCGCCATTGCCCAGGCTTGATTAGGTAAACAAAGCAGCCCGGAAGCTCAAACTGGGTGGAGCCCACCACAGCTCAAGGAGGCCTGCCTGCCTCTGTAGGCTCCACCTCTGGGGGCAGGGCACAGACAAACAAAAAGACAGCAGTAACCTCTGCAGACTTAAATGTCCCTGTCTGACAGCTTTGAAGAGAGCAGTGGTTCTCCCAGCACGCAGCTGGAGATCTGAGAACGGGCAGACTGCCTCCTCAAGTGGGTCCCTGACCCCTGACCCCCGAGCAGCCTAACTGGGAGGCACCCCCCAGCAGGGGCACACTGACACCTCACACGGCAGGGTACTCCAACAGACCTGCAGCTGAGGGTCCTCTCTGTTAGAAGGAAAACTAACAAACAGAAAGGACATCCACACCGAAAACCCATCTGTACATCACCATCATCAAAGACCAAAAGTAGATAAAACCACAAAGATGGGGAAAAAACAGAACAGAAAAACTGGAAACTCTAAAACGCAGAGCGCCTCTCCTCCTCCAAAGGAACGCAGTTCCTCACCAGCAACGGAACAAAGCTGGATGGAGAATGATTTTGACGAGCTGAGAGAAGAAGGCTTCAGACGACCAAATTACTCTGAGCTACGGGAGGATATTCAAACCAAAGGCAAAGAAGTTGAAAACTTTGAAAAAAATTTAGACGAATGTATAACTAGAATAACCAATACAGAGAAGTGCTTAAAGGAGCTGATGGAGCTGAAAACCAAGGCTCGAGAACTATGTGAAGAATGCAGAAGCCTCAGGAGCCGATGCGATCAACTGGAAGAAAGGGTATCAGCAATGGAAGATGAAATGAATGAAATGAAGCGAGAAGGGAAGTTTAGAGAAAAAAGAATAAAAAGAAATGAGCAAAGCCTCCAAGAAATATGGGACTATGTGAAAAGACCAAATCTACGTCTGATTGGTGTACCTGAAAGTGATGCAGAGAATGGAACCAAGTTGGAAAACACTCTGCAGGATATTATCCAGGAGAACTTCCCCAATCTAGCAAGGCAGGCCAACGTTCAGATTCAGGAAATACAGAGAACGCCACAAAGATACTCCTCGAGAAGAGCAACTCCAAGACACATAATTGTCAGATTCACCAAAGTTGAAATGAAGGAAAAAATGTTAAGGGCAGCCAGACAGAAAGGTCGGGTTACCCTCAAAGGGAAGCCCATCAGACTAACAGCGGATCTCTCGGCAGAAACCCTACAAGCCAGAAGAGAGTGGGGGCCAATATTCAACATTCTGAAAGAAAAGAATTTTCAACCCAGAATTTCATATCCAGCCAAACTAAGCTTCATAAGTGAAGGAGAAATAAAATACTTTACAGACAAGCAAATGCTGACCGATTGTGTCACCACCAGGCCTGCCCTAAAAGAGCTCCTGAAGGAAGCGCTAAACATGGAAAGGAACAACCGGTACCAGCTGCTGCAAAATCATGCCAAAATGTAAAGACCATCGAGACTAGGAAGAAACTGCATCAACTAACGAGCAAAATCACCAGCTAACATCATAATGACAGGATCAAATTCACACATAACAATATTAACTTTAAATGTAAATGGACTAAATTCTCCAATTAAAAGACACAGACTGGCAAGTTGGATAAAGAGTCAAGACCCATCAGTGTGCTGTATTCAGGAAACCCATCTCACGTGCAGAGACACACATAGGCTCAAAATAAAAGGATGGAGGAAGATCTACCAAGCAAATGGAAAACAAAAAAAGCAGGGGTTGCAATCCTAGTCTCTGATAAAACAGACTTTAAACCAACAAAGATCAAAAGAGGCAAAGAAGGCCGTTACATAATGGTAAAGGGATCAATTCAACAAGAGGAGCTAACTATCCTAAATATATATGCACCCAATACAGGAGCACCCAGATTCATAAAGCAAGTCCTGAGTGACCTACAAAGAGACTTACACTCCCACACATTAATAATGGGAGACTTTAACACCCCACTGTCAACATTAGACAGATCAACGAGACAGAAAGTCAACAAGGATACCCAGGAATTGAACTCAGCTCTGCACCAAGCGGACCTAATAGACATCTACAGAACTCTCCACCCCAAATCAACAGAATATACATTTTTTTCAGCACCACACCACACCTATTCCAAAATTGACCACATACTTGGAAGTAAAGCTCTCCTCAGCAAATGTAAAAGAACAGAAATTATAACAAACTATCTCTCAGACCACAGTGCAATCAAACTAGAACTCAGGATTAAGAATCTCATTCAAAGCCGCTCAACTACATGGAAACTGAACAACCTGCTCCTGAATGACTACTGGGTACATAACGAAATGAAGGCAGAAATAAAGATGTTCTTTGAAACCAACGAGAACAAAGACACAACATACCAGAATCTCTGGGATGCATTCAAAGCAGTGTGTAGAGGGAAATTTATAGCACTAAATGCCCATAAGAGAAAGCAGGAAAGATCCAAAATTGACACCCTAACATCACAATTAAAAGAACTAGAAAAGCAAGAGCAAACACATTCAAAAGCTAGCAGAAGGCAAGAAATAACTAAAATCAGAGCAGAACTGAAGGAAATAGAGACACAAAAAACCCTTCAAAAAATCAATGAATCCAGGAGCTGGTTTTTTGAAAGGATCAACAAAATTGATAGACCGCTAGCAAGATTAATAAAGAAAAAAAGAGAGAAGAATCAAATAGACACAATAAAAAATGATAAAGGGGATATCACCACCGATCCCACAGAAATACAAACTACCATCAGAGAATACTACAAACACCTCTATGCAAATAAACTAGAAAATCTAGAAGAAATGGATACATTCCTCGACACATACACTCTCCCAAGACTAAACCAGGAAGAAGTTGAATCTTGGAATAGACCAATAACAGGAGCTGAAATTGTGGCAATAATCAATAGTTTACCAACCAAAAAGAGTCCAGGACCAGATGGATTCACAGCTGAATTCTACCAGAGGTACAAGGAGGAACTGGTACCATTCCTTCTGAAACTATTCCAATCAATAGAAAAAGAGGGAATCCTCCCTAACTCATTTTATGAGGCCAGCATCATTCTGATACCAAAGCCGGGCAGAGACACAACCAAAAAAGAGAATTTTAGACCAATATCCTTGATGAACATTGATGCAAAAATCCTCAATAAAATACTGGCAAACCGAATCCAGCAGCACATCAAAAAGCTTATCCACCATGATCAAGTGGGCTTCATCCCTGGGATGCAAGGCTGGTTCAATATATGCAAATCAATAAATGTAATCCAGCATATAAACAGAGCCAAAGACAAAAACCACATGATTATCTCAATAGATGCAGAAAAAGCCTTTGACAAAATTCAACAACCCTTCATGCTAAAAACTCTCAATAAATTAGGTATTGATGGGACGTATTTCAAAATAATAAGAGCTATCTATGACAAACCCACAGCCAATATCATACTGAATGGGCAAAAACTGGAAGCATTCCCTTTGAAAACTGGCACAAGACAGGGATGCCCTCTCTCACTACTCCTATTCAACATAGTGTTGGAAGTTCTGGCCAGGGCAATCAGGCAGGAGAAGGAAATAAAGGGTATTCAATTAGGAAAACAGGAAGTCAAATTGTCCCTGTTTGCAGATGACATGATTGTTTATCTAGAAAACCCCATCGTCTCAGCCCCAAATCTCCTTAAGCTGATAAGCAACTTCAGCAAAGTCTCAGGATACAAAATCAATGTACAAAAATCACAAGCATTCCTATACACCAACAACAGACAAACAGAGAGCCAAATCATGAGTGAACTCCCATTCACAATTGCTTCAAAGAGAATAAAATACCTAGGAATCCAACTTACAAGGGATGTGAAGGACCTCTTCAAGGAGAACTACAAACCACTGCTCAAGGAAATAAAAGAGGATACAAACAAATGGAAGAACATTCCATGCTCATGGGTAGGAAGAATCAATATCGTGAAAATGGCCGTACTGCCCAAGGTAATTTATAGATTCAACGCCATCCCCATCAAGCTACCAATGACTTTCTTCACAGAATTGGAAAAAACTACTTTAAAGTTCATATGGAACCAAAAAAGAGCTCGCATCGCCAAGTCAATCCTAAGCCAAAAGAACAAAGCTGGAGGCATCACACTACCTGACTTCAAACTATACTACAAGGCTACAGTAACCAAAACAGCATGGTACTGGTACCAAAACAGAGATATAGATCAATGGAACAGAACAGAGCCCTCAGAAATAACGCCAGTTACCTACAACTATCTGATCTTTGACAAACCTGAGAAAAACAAGCAATGGGGAAAGGATTCCCTATTTAATAAATGGTGCTGGGAAAACTGGCTAGCCATATGTAGAAAGCTGAAACTGGATCCCTTCCTTACACCTTATACAAAAATCAATTCAAGATGGATTAAAGATTTAAACATTAGACCTAAAACCATAAAAACCCTAGAAGAAAACCTAGGCATTACCATTCAGGACATAGGTGTGGGCAAGGACTTCATGTCCAAAACACCAAAAGCAATGGCAACAAAAGCCAAAATTGACAAATGGGATCTAATTAAACTAAAGAGCTTCTGCACAGCAAAAGAAACTACCATCAGAGTGAACAGGCAACCTACAACATGGGAGAAAATTTTTGCAACCTACTCATCTGACAAAGGGCTAATATCCAGAATCTACAATGAACTCAAACAAATTTACAAGAAAAAAACAAACAACCCCATCAAAAAGTGGGCGAAGGACATGAACAGACACTTCTCAAAAGAAGACATTTATGCAGCCAAAAAACACATGAAAAAATGCTCATCATCACTGGCCATCAGAGAAATGCAAATCAAAACCACTATGAGATATCATCTCACACCAGTTAGAATGGCAATCATTAAAAAGTCAGGAAACAACAGGTGCTGGAGAGGATGTGGAGAAATAGGAACACTTTTACACTGTTGGTGGGACTGTAAACTAGTTCAACCATTGTGGAAGTCAGTGTGGCGATTCCTCAGGGATCTAGAACTAGAAATACCATTTGACCCAGCCATCCCATTACTGGGTATATACCCAAAGGACTATAAATCATGCTGCTATAAAGACACCTGCACACGTATGTTTATTGCGGCATTATTCACAATAGCAAAGACTTGGAACCAACCCAAATGTCCAACAATGATAGACTGGATTAAGAAAATGTGGCACATATACACCATGGAATACTATGCAGCCATAAAAAATGATGAGTTCATGTCCTTTGTAGGGACATGGATGAAACTGGAAACCATCATTCTCAGTAAACTATCGCAAGAACGAAAAACCAAACACCGCATATTCTCACTCATAGGTGGGAATTGAACAATGAGATCACATGGACACAGGAAGGGGAATATCACACTCTGGGGACTGTGGTGGGAGGGGGGAGGGGGAGGGATAGCATTGGGAGATATACCTAATGCTAGATGACGAGTTAGTGGGTGCAGCACACCAGCATGGCACATGTATACATATGTAACTAACCTGCACAATGTGCACATGTACCCTAAAACTTAAAGTATAATAAAAAAAAAAAGAGAGAAAACTTAGATTCTTATCAGTGACATTCTTTAATAATAAGAGTCTATTTTGTTAAAAGGCTACATTTTACATTCTTCTAGGATATGGAGAAAAATGATAAGATGCCCAAGGGGCATTTTGGGAAAACAGAAAATGGTTGGTGACTATTCATCTGCCCATATGGTATTTATTTTGCCAGTGGGGCAAATAAAAAATGAGAGAGCATAACTGCTGAGGAAATAGTGGGATATATACAATTTGTGTAGGGAAAGAAGCATAAAATCTTTGTGTTGTATTCAAGAAGTATTTGGTAAAATTGAACAGAGATTTTGAAATTGAATTTTATTGTGACTGATAGTATGATGAGTGATGTGCCATTGTCTTTAAAGGGGATATCATGAAGAAGATATTATGGTGGTTGATGTGCCATGTTTCCTACAAAATCCTGAGTAAAGTTTATTATAATATCACATTTGGAGTTTGATCACTCAACCAGTACTTATTGAGTGCTATGATGTGTCAGGCACTGTTTTAGGTGCCTGAGATACATTAGCAAACAAAACAAAGATCCCACTTCTTATGGAGCTTTTATTCTAGCATGGTGTAGTATATTAGAAGATGATAAGGCCATAGAAGCAGAAAGAAAAAGAGTAGGCTAAGGGGGACTGGAATTTTTGGGAAAGTGGCAAAGGGATTTAGGTTATCATCTAAAATTGGATGGTTGAGGTAGGGCTCCTTGAAAAAGTGACTCTATTACTGATCTATTGTTATATAATAAACCACCAAAAACCCAGTGGCATACAATTACAAGCATTTATTTTTTACTCATGCAGACTTGGCAGAGATTCAGCTGCTCTTGGCCTGGTTTCAAGCCATAGGACATGTCCAGATCCACTCCATATGTATCTTATTGCCTTTAGACTAGTGGCTACTAGAGGCATATTCTTCTCACAATGAAAAGCAAGAACACAAGAGGACAATCCTAATCACACAAGACCATTTCAAGCTTTGGCTTGGGTCATGTTTGTTAAAATCCCAGCTAAAACAAATAAAATGATCAAGTCCTAAATTAAAGGGAAGCATAATCCAAGCACCATGAGATCACAGCAAGAGTATGAAAATATATTATTATTACCTAAAAGTAAAAAATTGTGACCAGCAGTTCAAACTACCATAGTGACATTTGAGCAAAGACTTGAAAAAGTGATGGTTTTGACCACAAGGATATGCTGGGAAACAACATCTCAGGAGAACAGTCAGAATGAAGTCTTCAATGAAGGTTCCTAGAAAAATGTAGTCAGTATTTCTGGAACAGAGTGAGCAAGCACAATAGTAGTAGAAAACAAGTTAGAAAAAATAATGGGGTGCCTGTTAATATAGGGCTATGTAAGCCATTGTAAAGATTTTAGCTTTTACTGTTAGTGAAATTGGAGTTATTATAGTGTTTCATAAACAGAGTTAAATAATCTGGCTTAGGTTTTAAAAGAATCACTTTGGTTTCTGTGTTGAAAAGAGAATGAAGGGGTCCGAAGAGACTTTTTAGAAAGCTACTTCAAAAGTCCAGGTGAGACTCAAACAAGGTTGTTAGTAGTGAAGGTGGTGAAAGTAATGATGTAGATATATGTTGAGGTAGAGCCAATTTAATATCTTGATGGATTGGGTATGGAGTGTGAAAGAAGTTAAAGATAATGCCAGGGTTTTTGTTCAAGCTAATAGAAGGAATGACTTGACATCAACTGATACAGGGAAGACTGTGTACAGAACTGGTTTTCAGAGGAAGACAATGAGTTTGCTTTGAAAATGTTGAGTTTGAAGTATTTATTTAATATTCAACTGGAGATGTCAAGTAGCCTATTGGACATGGAATGTAGAGTTCAGAAGACAGAATTAGAATAAAAGATACAGACTTGCAGAAAGGACAAGACTTCACCAACCAAGTATCTGCTGCCTTCAAGAGACTCACCTAACACATAAGGAATCACATAAACTTAAGGGAAAGGGGTAGAAAAAGATGTTCCATGCAAATGGACACCAAAAGCTAGCAGGAGTAACTATTCCTCTATGAGACAAAACAAACTTCAAAGGAACAGCAGTTAAAAAAGACAAAGATAGACCTTATATAATAATAAAAGGCCTTGTCCAACAAGAAAATATCACAGTCCTAAATATATACGCACCTAATGCTGGAGCTCCCAAATTTATAAGACAATTACTACTAGACCTAAGAAATGAGATAGCAACACAATAATAGGGGGGACTTCAATACTCCACTGGCAGCACTAGACAGGTCATCAAGACAGAAAATCGACAAAGAAACTATTGATTTAAACTATACCCTGGAACAAACTGACTTAACAGATATTTACAAAACCATTGTACCCAACAACTGCAGAATATGCATTCTATTCATCAGCACATGGAACTTTATCCAAGATAGACCAAATGATAGGCCACAAAACAGGTCTCAATACATTTAGGAAAACTGAAATAATATCAAGTATTCTCTCAGACCACAGTGGAATAAAATTGGAAATCAACTCCAAAAGGGACCTTCAAAACCATGCAAATACATGGAAATTAAATAACCTGCTCCTGAATGATCATTGGGTCAACAATGAAATCACAATGGAAATTACAAAATTCTTTGAACTGAATAATAGTGACACAACCTATCAAAACCTCTGGGATACAGCAAAGGTAGTACTAAGAAAAAAGTTCATACCCTTACATGCCTACATCAAAAAGTCTGAAAGAGCACAAATAGACAATCTAAGGTCACACCTCAAGGAACTAGAGAAACAAGAACAAACCAAACACAAACCCAGCAGAAGAAAAGAAATAACCAAGATTAGAGCAGAACAAAATGAAATTGGGGGAAAAAAGCAATACAAAAGATAAATGAAACAAAGAGCTGGCTCTTTGAAAAGGTAAATAAAATTGATAGACCATTAGCAAGAGTAACCAAGAAAAGAGAGATGATCCAAATAAGCTCAATTAGAAATGAAATGGGAGATATTACAACTGAAACCACAGAAATACAAAAGATAACTCAAGGCTACTATGAACACCTTGTGCACATAGATTAGAAAACCTAGAGGAGATGGAAAAATTTCTGGAAATTTACTACCCTCTTAGATTAAACCAGGAAGATATAGAAGCTCTGAACATACCAAAAACAAGCAGCAAGATTAAAATGGTAATAAAAAATTACTAACAACAAAAAAAGCCCAGGACCAGTTGGATTCACAGCAGAATTCTATCAGATCTTCAAAGAAGAATTGGTACCAATCCTACTGACACAACTCCAAAAGACAGAGAAAGAGGGAATCCTCCCTAAATCATTCTATGAGGCCAGTATCACCCCAATACCAAACCAGGAAAAGGACATAACAAAAAAAGAAAACTACAGACAAATATCCCTGATGAACATAAATGCAAAAATCCTTAACAAAATACTAGCTAACCAAATCCAACAGCATATCAAAAAAGTAATCCACCATGATCAAGTGGGTTTCACACCAGGAATGCAGGGGTGTTTTAACATACTCAAGTCAATAAATGTGATACACCACATAAACAGAATTAAAAACAAAAATCGCATGATCATCTCAATAGATGCAGAAAAAGCATTTGACAAAATCCAGCATCACTTTATTATTAAAACCCTCAGCAAAATTGGCATACAAGGGACATACCTCAATGTAATAAAAGCCATCTAACAAATCTACAGCCAACATAATACTGAATGGGGAAAAGTTGAAAGCATTCCCTCTGAGAACTGGAACAAGACAAGGATGCTCACTCTCACCACTTCTATTCAACGTAGTGCTGGAAGTCCTAGCCAGAGCAATCAGACAAGAGAAAGAAATAAAAGGCATCCAAATCAATAAAGAGGAAGTCAAACTCTTGCTGTTTCCTAATGATACAGTTGTATATCCAGAAAACCCTAATGACTCATCCAAAAAACTCTTAAAACTGGTAAATGAATTCAGCAAAGTTTCAGGATATAAAATTAATGTACACAAATCAGTAGCTCTGCTATACACCAACAGCAACCAAGCTGAGAAACAAATGAAGAACTCAACCCCTTTTACAATAGCTGCAAAAAAAATAAAATATTTAGGAGTACACCTAACTAAGGAGTTGAAAGACCTCTACAATGAAAACTACAAAACACCACTAAAAGAAATCATAGATGACAGAAATAAATAGAAACACATCCCATGCTCATTTGCTGGGTAGAATCAGTATTGTGAAAATGGCCATACTGCCAAAAGCAATCTACAAATTCAGCACAATTCCCATCAAAATACTACCATCGTTCCTCACAGAACTGGAAAAAAACAATCCTACAGTTCATATGGAACCAAAAAAAAAAAAAAAAAGCCTACATAGCTAAAGCAAGATTAAGCAAAAACAACATATCTGGAGGCATCATATTACCCAACTTCAAACTATACTATAAAGCCCAAACAGCATGGCACTGGTATAAAAATAGGCACATAGACCAGTGGAACAGAATAGAGAACCCAGAAATAAAGCCAAATACTTACAGTTGGTGTATCTTTGACAAAGCAAACAAAAACATAAAGTGGGGAAAGGACACCCTATTTAACAAATGGTGCTGAGAGAATTGGTAAGCCACATAGAGGAGAATGAAACTGGACCCTCATCTCTCACCTTATTCAAAAATCAACTCAACATGGATCAAGGACTTAAATCTAAAAAAATATATATAGAAGATAACATCGGAAGAACCCTTCTAGACATTGGCTTGGGCAAAGACTTCATGACCAAGAACCCAAAAGCAAATGCAACAAAAACAAAGATAAATAGGTGGGATTTAATTAAACTAAAGAGCTTCTGCACAGCAAAAGGAACAGTCAGCAGAGTAAACAGCAGAGTAAACAGACAACCCACAGAGTGGGAGAAAATCTTCACAATCTACACATCTGACACAGGACTAATATCCAGAATCTACAAGGAACTCAAACAAATTAGCAAGAAAAAATCAAACAGTCCCATCAAAAAGTGGGCTAAGGACATGAATACACAATTCTCAAAAGAAGATATACAAATGGCCAATAAACATATGAAAAAATGCTCAACATCACTAATGATCAGGGAAATGCAAATCAAAACCACAATGTGATACCACCTTACTCCTGCAAGAATGGCCATAATCAAAAAATTTAAAAAAATAGATGTTGGCATGGATGCAGTGAAAAGGGAACACTTCTATGCTGGTGGGGGAATGTAAACTAATACAACCATTATGGGAAACAGTGTGGAGAGTTCTTAAAGAACTAAAAGTAGAACTACCATTTGATCCAGCAATCCCACTGCTGGGTATCTACTCAGAGGAAAAAAAAAGGTCATACAAAAAAGATACTTGCACCCACATGTTTATAGCAGCACAATTTGCAATTGAAAAAATATGGAACCAGCCCAAATGTCCATCAATCTACAAGTAGATAAAGAAGCTGTGGTATACGTTTACAATGGAATACTACTCAGCCATAAAAAGCAACAAATTAATGGCATTCACAACAACCTGGATGGAATTGGAGACTACTATTTTAAGTGAAGTAACTCAGGAATGAAAAACCAAAAATTGTATGTTCTCACCCATAAGTGGGAGCTAAGCTATGAGGCTGCAAGGGCATAAGAATGATACAGTGGACTTTGGGGACTCAGGGGAAAGGGTGGGAGAGGGTGAGGGATAAAAGACTACAAATTGGGTTCAGTGTATACTTCTCAGGTGATGGGTGCACCGAAATCTCACAAGTTACCACTAAAGAATTTACTCATGTAACCAAATACCACCTGTTCCCAAAAACCTATATAAATTTTAAAAAAATCATAAATGTAATGAGAAAAAAGAAGCTTAAAAAAGTAAGAAATCTTAAAAAAATAGAATAAAGAGTCATTGGCATCTAGTAATGAGACTAGATGAGATCACCAAAGAAATAAATAAACATAGAAAAGAAGAGATAACTAAGGACTAGAGCAGCACTGTCCAATACAATAGTCACATGTACCTACTGAACCTGGAAAATGCAACTAAACTGCCCTGAGAAGTGCTGTAAAGATAAAATACATATAAGATTTCAAAACTTAGTATACATTTTAAAATGTAAAATATATAATTATTTTATATTGATTCTATCTCAAAATAATTTTGGATATGTGAACTTATAGAAAATATATTATTAAAATAAGTTGTATATATTTCTTTTTAGTTTTCTTAATATGGCACTTGGAAACTTACATAAGTTGCTTGTATTATATTTCTACTGGACAGCCCTAGACAATATTCTGACTGAGGACAGTGCTATGATTAGGTTTGATTTAATACTATCACTCTATGAGTAATAAGAGATTAGATTTGAGAATGTTAGAGAAGTTAGAAAAAGCTACTGCAGGGATTCAGGCAAGAAAAATGGGGCCTTAATTCAACTTAGAGGTGCCAAAAATATAGGTTCTGTCTTAGTCCATTTTGTGTTGCTGTAATAGAACATCACAGGCTAAGTAATTTATAAAAGAAAACAAATGTACTTCTCACAGTTCTTCAGGCTGGGGACTCTAATATCAAGATGCTGGCATCTTGTGAGGGCCTTCATGCTGCATCGTCTCATGATGGAAAGTCTAAGGGCAGGCCGGGCGCGGTGGCTCACGTCTGTAATCCCAGCACTTTGGGAGGCTGAGGCGGGTAGGTCACGAGGTCAGGAGATCGAGACCATCCTGGCTACCACGGTGAAACCTTGTCTCTACTAAAAATACAAAACATTAGTCAGGCATTGTGGCGGGCACCTGTAGTCCCAGCTACTTGGGAGGCTGAGCCGAGATCACGCCACTGCACTCCTGTCTGGGCCACAGAGCAAGACTCCATCTCGGGGGGAAAAAAAAAATCAACGAAACAGGTAGTTGGTATTTTGCAAAGTTTAACAAAATTGAGAGAGAAGATTCAAATAAATAAAATCTGAAATTAAAAAGGAGACATTACAACTGATGTTGCAGAAATTCAAAAGATCATTAGTGGCTACTGTGAGCAACTATATGCCAATAAATTGGAAAATCTAGAAGAAATGAACAAATTCCAAGATACATACAACCTACTGAGATTGAACCATAAAGAAACCCAAAACCTGAACAGACCGATAACAAGTAATGAGGTCAAAGCCATAGTAAAAAGTCTCTAAGTAAAGAAAAACCTGGGACCGATAGCTTAACTGATGAATTCTACCAAACATTTAAAGATTCTACTCAATTCTACTCAAACTGTTTCAAAAAAATAGAGGAGAAGGGAATACTTCCGAAGTCATTCTATAAGGCTAGTAAAACCCTAATGCCAAAACCAGACAAGGACACATCAAAAAAAGAAAAAAAAAGAAAAAGAAAAAAAAAACTACAGGCCAATCTGATGAATATTGGTGCAAAAATCCTCAACAAAATAATAGCAAACCAAATTCAACAATACATCAGAAAGATCATTCATCGTGACCAAGTGGGATTTACCCCTGGGATGCAAGGATGAATAAACATACCCAAATAAATCAACATAATACATTATATCAACAAAATGAAAAGTAAAAACCATCAGATCACTTCAATTGATGCTGAAAAGTCATATGATAAAACCCAACATCTCTTCATGATAAAAACTCTCAAAAAACTGAGGATAAAAGGGACATACCTCAATATAATAAAAGTCACTTATGACAGACCCACAGCTAGCATACTGAATGGGGAAAAATGGAAAGCCTTTCCTCTAAGATCTGGAACACAACAAGGATGCCTACTGCCACCACTGTTATTTAACATAGTACTGGAAGTCCCAGCTAGAGCAATCAGACAAGAGAAAGTTATGAAGGCCATCCAAATTGAAAAGAAAAAAGTCAAATTATTCTTGTTTGCACATCATATTGTCTTATATTTGGAAAAACCTAAAGACTCCACTAGAAAACTATTAAAACTGATAAACTCAGTAAAGTTTGCAGGATGCAACACCAACGTACAAAAATCAGTAGCATTTCTATATGCCAACAGTGAACAATCTGAAAAAGAAATTTAAAAATTAATCTCATTTACAACAGCCACACATAAAATTAAATACCTAGAAATTAACTAGGGAACCAGGAAACAAATCCACACACCTAGAGTGAACACGTATTCAACAAAGGTGCCAAGAACATATGCTGGGGAAAAGACAGTCTCTTCAATAAATGGTGATGGGAAAACTGGATATCCATATGCAGAAGAATGAATATCTCTCACCATACACAAAAATCAAATCAAAATGGATTAAAGACAAATCTAAGACCTCAAACTATGAAATGACTACAAGAAAACATGAGGAAAATCTCCAGGACATTGGTTTGGGCAAAAATTTCTTGAGCAATACCTCATAAGCACAGGCAATCAGAGCAAACATGGACAAATGGGATCACATGAAGTTAAAAAGCTTCTGCACAGCAAGGGACACAATCAACAAAGTGAAGACACAACCCACAGAATGGGAGAAAATGTTTGCAAACTACCCATCTGACAAGGGATTCATAGCCAGAATATATAAGGAGCTCAAACAACTCTATAAGAAAAAATCTAATAGTCTGATTAAAAAAAAGGGCAAAAGATTTCAGTAGACATTTCTCAAAAGAAGACATACAAATGACAAACAGGCATATGAAAAGGTGCTCAATATCACTGATCATCAGAGAAATGCAAATCAAAACTACAATGAAATATCATCTCACCCCGGTGAAAATGGCTTATATCCAAAAGATAGGCACTAACAAATGCTGGTGACGATGTGGAGGAAAGGGAACCTTTGTACACTGTTCATGGGAATGTAAATTATTACACCCACTATGCAGAATAGTTTGGAGGTTCCTCGAAAACTAAAAATTCAGCTACTATATGATCCAGCAATCCCACTGCTACATATATACCCAAAGGAAGGGAAATCAGTATGTTGAAGAGATATCTGCACTTCTATATTTATTGCAGCACTGTTTACAATAGCTAAGATTTGGAAGCAACCTAAGTGTACATAAACAGATGAATAAAGAAAATGTGGTGCATATACACAAAGGAGGACTATTCAACCATACAAAAGAATGAGATCCACAACTGTAGCAGCTCTGCTCCCACCTCAGGCCTGCAACACAGGAGAGCACAATTCCAGTGCTCACTGCTGAGACACTTTCCACAATTCTAGCTGTGGAGGCTCCTAGCCCACTCCGGGGCAAGAACTCCCATCTCTGGCCCAAGACTATAATCCTTACGTGGCCATGCTGCAGGGTCACCATAGAATGACTGACTTTGTATGCACCCAGATTAAAAATGATGTCCTGCTATTGGTCCTGGGTTTGGGAAAATGTCTGCAGCTTTTCCTAGTGCCTTTCCCTCTCAGTGTCTCCAAGCTTCTCCCTAAGTTAGCTCCAGGGCTTGGGAGAAATAAAATGCTCCCCCTCAGCCTGGGTTGCTTGGATTTCCAGTGGAAAGATGAGTCACAGAGGGAGGCTTTCTGCTTCTCTCTCACAGTGGGACTTCACTCACTTTTATCAGCCAGACATCATCACGGGGACTGTTTTCCCATGCTTTCTTCTCCAGGATCTGGGTGTCCTTAACAACACCAGTGAGTTTCTGTTTTCCTTTTTGAATTAAAGCTCACAGAGTTGATCTTTATGCACTACTTTTTTATTTCCAAGTTGCTAACGTATGCTAAAAGCCCCTAATCTGCCATCTTGGAAAAAAAATCGAAACATTATATGTAACTATTACAACACTACAACAATAACACAATGTAACAGACTGTCCTCATTTTACCAATGAAAAAAGCAAAACTAAGTTATAGGTTAAGTAATTTTCCTGAGTCACAGAGAAAGCAAAGAGCAAAGAACTCAACCTCAGATCCTTCTTACTTCAAAATTCTATTTAGTATTGACATGTGAGTTTCCAGATTTTTCTGGGAAAACAATATCCCTCTCCCATACTACTAACTGACCTGTTCATTTCTTAATGCTGTGGAAAGTTTTATGCGTTCATAAATGTTGCATCTGTGAGGAAAATAAATTTCTGATACACCATAACTGCCATCTTTCTAACAAGTGTCACGAAATGATGGAATATCTCAGAAAAAGCTACTCATGGAAGACACTGTATAATTCTTCTATTTAAATATGTAAACTGAAGCATCAATATTTTATGAATGATATTTTCTATTAATAAAATATTTAAGCATTATATTAAAAGTATTTTCATATGAAGTCACCAAGATATAACATTTCCCAGTAGTAAATTCATTAATTGGGTGCATTTTCTTCTAATTCACATATTGGCATAATAAATTATGATTGACAAAAACTAAGGAAATATTGATACTCCTTTTTCCATAAAGTCACTTCAGAATGCCCTTAGATTCTATTTCCAATACATATATTAAATTAGTAGCCAGAGATTTCATGGCTTTCTCCCATCTCCACAAATAAAAAAAACCCTTGAATTATATCCTGAATGATTTTCTCAATGGTCCCATATTCTTTATGTTAAAACATTCCGGAATTCTCTTACTTTTTAAGTTTATACATAAACATAATGACTGGGTATTAATAAATGTGATCTTTGTTTCCAGTTTATCTTCACGGGAGCATTTACAGTATCATTAGAAAAGATACGTTCACCAATCTTGGTAAGTTAGAATGCTTATAGCAGCTCTAGAGTTTTATTTGCCAAAAGAAGGAAAGTCGGTGCGTAGGCAGCATTGTCTGTGTGTCACTAGAAACCTATATATAATTGAAGAATAGATTTTTAAAATGTAAGAAATGTAAGTTTCCATTGCATTTTCAAACAAAAACAGAATACGTGCCAGTTACTGAAGTCATTGTTATATTTCATTAGTTATAAAAATAACTCAGGATGTATGAAGTTAATCAAGAAACTAAATTTCTACATCATAAATCATTTAATGTAAATTAAAATTCAATTAAGATGTAAATACAGCTATCTTGAAATGACCCAGTTTCTGTTACTACCTTCTTTTTCTCTTGCTTCTTTCTTCACATGTCTAGAAACTTTTAATTGTATGGAGGCTACTGTGTATGTGGTGTTTTAAAGAGTCTGGATCATGTTGATTTCCTTTAGTGAATATTGCATTTTGTATTGATAGGAAGTGAGGTGAAAGAACGAGAAATTAGAATAATTATGTATGTAAATGCTAGGAGATTGACTTCTGGAATGGCAGACTGAGAACTCCATGAAATCGTTCTTTAACAAAAACAGAGAAACCGCTGGCTAAACAACCAAAAGTAATGATTTCAAAGCATTGGAAATTAATCAAAGCCACAGCTAAAACAGAAAATTATCTAAGAGATACTAGTAAACCTCAGAAAAACGGAGAGATCTATAATGTTTTAATTTGAGGCTAATTTCCATCCCCTCTCCCTTCAAGCTCCTTGGCAGAGTATGTATGAAAAGCCAGCAGTATAGCAACCAGCTGAGAGGACCGACATCATGTGATGCTCTATTAAAAGTGCCATCATCTGAGCACAGTCAATATTTTGTCTGAAATTGCATCTCTGTTCCCAGGATATTTTGGCTATTTTTTGGATAAAGATTTCCGCTCAGTGAAAACAAAGTCCTACCACTAGATGGCTTAAACACTATCAGTCTGCTAGCAATAGCACAGCTTAATAAGACTATGAATTCAGGTAAATAAGGGCTTGGTCAGAAATTTAAAAGACGATCCTGAATAACTAGATAATCATAAGGAGCTTTGAAAAGCTCTGACATATTCTTGGAGATCTAAAGTCCCTCACAAATATGGAAAGCTATGTGCATGCCCAGGAAGCAACAAAGAAAGAAGAAAGGCCCACCACTCATTTACCTCTGGCTGACTATGAGGCCCTAGGCAAGGAAGAAGTGAAAGCTGAAGCTGTCTTATAAACTAACTGAAGTTTTAAGCATATATTCTCATACACACTCTCCTTGGCAAAGGATTATTGACTGACATTAAATTACACTGAGCCAGGGATGGCTCCTAGGAAGCAGATAACCCATGGGCTTGACATTGAGGGAATAAAATATTTACAGAATTAATCCAGGAAACTTAACAAAGAAAAAGGAATAAGAAAAACAACAACAACAAAAGCAAAAATAGCAAACTCTGGGGGTGGGGAAGCAATTAAATACCAAATATGCTACAATGTCTTATGTTAAATGTCAATTTTTCTAAAAAACATAAAACATGCAAGGAAACTGAAACATATTTTACATACACAGGAGAAAAAAAGCAACCAACAGAAAAATATTCCTATGGGGGCCAAAATTTGGTACTTTAACTACTCAAAGACTTTAAATTAGATCTTTTAAGTATGGTCAGAGAACCAAAAAAAATTGTTAAAAGAATTAAAAGAAAGCATGAAAGTGATATGTCACCAAATACAGAATATCAATAAAGAGATAGAAATTATAGATTTTAAAAAATTAATACGTTAATTGGATTTCCCATAGAAATCACTCTAAAACATGACTGAAAATATACACAACAAGAAATAAGGCCATCTCCAGTGATGCCAGGCACAAGTTCAGCTCAAACCATCCTAGACTCCAGACTAGTCCTACGGACCCAGACTCTACACCTGCCCTAGCACCAGGCCAACCCTAAGCTGCAGGCCAGTCCCTGTAGCCCAAGTCTCCAGAGGACCCAGGGTCTAGGCCTGCTCCAGCAGACCCAAGGTCCAGGCCCACCCCAGTGCACCCCATTGCCAAAATGAGCCACATGGAATGAGGCACCATGACCACCCTTGCAGACCCATTCCAATGCCCATGGACTCAGGACCCAGACTCATCCTTACAGACTTGGTTTAGACTAGCCCCAGCACCAGGCCAGCCCCATGGACTCAAAATGCAGACCCATATCAGTGGTCCCAGGTGCCAGGCCCATCACAACATCTGAGTGACCCCTAAAGAGTCAGGCTCAAGGTTCACACCAGTATCAGCTCAGCTCTTGCAGACTCAGGCTTCAGGCTGGCCCCCATGGATACAGGCCTCCAGCCCATTCCCATATGCCAATCAACAAGTCCACCATGGTAGATCAAGGCTACAGGCACAACTCCACAGAACCAGGATTCAGGCCTACCTACCTGCTAACCTGGTATCAGGCCATCTTGCCTGAGGACTCCAGCAACAAGCCAGCCATACCAGATGTCCTGCCCAGAATCTTTGAATGAGCTCACTGGTGAAATCTTTTCCAGACAAAGCCAGTATGAAAAAACTGGAATGAGGCTCCTACTTCAAATGGACAGATATCAATATAAGGCAAAAAAAAGATGAGAAAACAAGAAGACATACCACCAAAAGAACACAATATGCTCCCAGTAGCTGACCCCAAGGAAATGGAAATATATGAACTTCATCATCAATAATTCAAAATAATTGTTATTGAAAGGCTCAAAGAACTTCAAGAAAATGCATATAATTTTATAAAATCAGGAAAACAATAAATGACCAAAATGAGAAATTTAACAGTGAATAAAATTATTTTTAAAAATTAAACAAATTCTGAAGCTGAAAAATAATGAATGAAATTAAAAATACAATAGAGAGCAGCAACAACAGAATTCATCAAGGAGAAGAAAGACTGTGACATTGAAGACAAGGCATTTGAAAATATACAGTCATAGGAGAAAAAAATGAAAAGGACAAAAAAGTCTATAGGATTTGTGGGACAAGATCAAGAGAGGAAATATTCAAAATATAGGAGTTCAAGAAGGAGAAGACAAAGACAAATGGGTAGGAATATTATTAAAATAACATAAGAAAGCTTTCTTAATCTAGGAAAAGATATAAACATCCAGGTACAGGAAGGTCCAAAGGTCTCCAATTAGATCAATCCAAGCAAGATTACACCAAGATATAATCAAACTGTCAAAAATCAAAGACAAAGAGAGGCTCCTGAAAGCAACAAGAAAAAAAGAAGTAACTAATGTATAAGAAAGTTTCAATAAGGCTAGTAGGAGATTTCTCAGCAGAAACCTAACAGACCTGGACAGAATAGGATGATATATTCAAAGTGGTGAAAGAAAAATACTGTCAACAAATAACCCAGGAAAGCTGTTCTTCAAAAATTAAGAATGAAGACTTTCTCAGACAAACAAAAGCTGAGAGAGTGTATTATCCTGTGATGGAAGGGTCAAAGCTGACAAAATTTTAGTTAGATAGGAGTAATAAGTGCAAGAGACCTTATGGTGCAACATGATGACTGTAGTTAAAAACACCAGATGTAACAGAGGTGTTGGAATTATCACACTGTGACTTAGAAAAGCTATGATTAATATGCTAAGAAATATCATGGAAAAAAGTGGGCAACATGCAAGAACAGATAAGTAATGTAATCAGAGAAACAGAAATTCTAAGAAGTGATAAAAAGGAAATGCTAGAAATAAAAAACCTTTTAACGGAAATGAATCATGCCTTTGATGGGCTCATTAGTAGTCTGGACATGTCTGAGGAAAGAATTAGTGAGTTTAAGGATCAGTAAATAGAAGCATCCAAAACTAAAAAGTAAAGGGGAAAAAAACTGAAAAAAAAAAAAAAAAAAAAAAAACAGGACAAAAATCCAAGAACTGTGAGATAAAGACAAAAGAAGTAACATGTGCATAATGGAACTGCCAAAAAAAGAACAAGAGGGAACGGAAGAAATGTTTGTAGCAATAATGACTGAGAATTTCATAAAATTAATATCAGACCAAACCACAGATCCAGAAACTCAAAGGACACTAAGCAGAATAAATGCCAAAAACATACACTTAGGAAAATTATATTTAAACCGCAGAAAATAAAATATTTTTTAAAATCTTGAAAGAAGTTGTATTTGTTTGTTCTTGCACCACTATATAGAAATACCTGAGACTGAGTATTTATAAAGAAAAGAGGTTTAATTGACTCACAGTTCCTCAGGCTGTATAGGAAGCAGGATAGCATCTGCTCGGCTTCTGAAGAGGCCTCAGGAAACTTACAATCATGGCAGAAGGTGAAAGGGAAACAGGCACATCTTACGTGACAGGAGCACGACCAAGGTCGGGGGAGGTGCCACACATTTTTAAACAACCAGCTCTCATGATAACTCATTCACTATCATGAGAACAGAGGGGGAAATCCACCCTTTTGATCTAATCACCTCCCACCAGGCCCTACCTCCAATATGAGAGATTAGAATTCAACATGAGATTTGGGCAGTGACACAGATCCAAACCATATCAGAAGCCAAAAAAAAAAAAAAATTACCTATAGAGGATCAAGGATAAGAATTACATAGGACTTCTCCTCATGCACCATGCAAGTAAAAAGAGTGGAGTTAAATATTTAAAGTATTTGGAGAAGTGCCAACCTAGAATTCTGCACTCTATGAAATTATACTTCAGAAGTGAAGGAGAAACAAAGATTTTCTCAGACAAGCAAATTTGAAGAAATTTGATGAGAGTAAACCTGCCTTGCAAGAAATGTTAAAATAAGTTTTTTCAGGAACCAAAAAACAATGATATTTGTCAGACTCAGAACTTAATAAAGAAAAAAAGATAATTAGAGAAAGAAAAAGTGAAGGTAAAAAATTAAAACTTTTATTTTTCTTATATTTAACCTAAAAGTTTGCTCAAAATGATGATAGCAGCAATGTATTCAATGATCATACCCTATGAATAGGTGTAATGAAAGAAAGCAATGATACAAAAGATGAGAGGAAGGAATTAGGACTACTTTGTTAATATAAGATACTTGTACTGTCTGTGAAGTAGTATATTGTTATTTGACAAATAGAGTTGGATTAGTTGTAAATGTATATTGAAAACACTGTGGTCACCACTTTAAGAAGTTTTCTTAAATACTTGATTTGCTAATAAAGAAGAGAAAATAGAATCACATAAAATGTTCATTTAAGTCAAAGAAAAAGGTAGAAAAACAGCATAATCTGAAAAAAACAAGCAAGGACAAGGGAAATGAATACAGACCAGTAATAAATATATGACAGATATTAATCCACCTCTATCAATAATCACTATAAATACCAGTGATCTAAATGCATCTATCAAAAGACAGAGATTTTTGAAGAGTGGAACAAAAAACAATATTCAACAATATGTTGTCTACAGGAAACCTGCTCTAAATATAAAGACACGTATAGATTGAAAGTATGGAGAAAGATATCACATGTTAACACTAATTATCGCTTCTCGGCTTTTAGGCTAAGATCAAGTGTAGTACATGTGAACACTAATTGAAAGAAAGTAGGAGTAACTATATTAACTTCAGACAGAGCAGACGTCAGAGCAAGGAAAATTATCAGGAATAAAGAGAGACATTACATAATGATAAAGGGGTCAACGTATGTGGCCAACAGCAAAGTAATAAAATAGATGAGGCAATAGCTGATAGAACTACAAGGAAACATATATGGATCCACTATTAGAGTTGAAGACTTTAACTCCTATGATTAATAAAGGCATTCTGCAAGCAGAAAATCAGTATATACAGAGTTGAACTCAACAGCACTGTCAATCATCTGGATATGATTGACACCAATGCAATACTCATACAATAAAATAATACATTTTTCTCAAGGACACTTATAACAGCCCCTAAGATAGACCATGTTCTGAGTCATAAAATACATGCTAGTCGATTTTTAAAAATAAATATTGTACAATTTATGCTCTCAGATCACACTGTGATGAAAATAGAAGCCACATTAGAAAGGTAAGAGAAATGATTTCACTTTGACTATGTCACCTCTCCACAACAATGGCATAGCACCCACCACACAGAAAGGATTTCCCTAGGCCCTAGATTTCTACAACGGAATAAAGAGGGAGCCCGTGGTGGACATCCAGCTTCCCCAGCATTCTTGGTGTTTTGCAGGAGGCCCACTTGCCAAATGGGGAACATTAGAAGTATCAGCAGGGGTAGACTATGTGGTGTCAGCTAGAAATAGAAAGTTGGGGCCCACAGCAACAAGCATGTGAATCTTGGCTGCGGCTCTGTATTCTGGTCAGCGGAGGCACCCGACCAGAGAGATTAGCCAAAAGCATCTCTCTGCAGGAAGCACAGTTGAGAGATTTGCCAGGCTCAAGTCTTTGTCTAGCTTTGACACCCAGCATCAGAGCTCTGCATAAGGCTCTCCCAGGCTGAGAAGCAGGTCTGCATTTGGACATTACTACAGAGTGTACCTTCTGGCCCAGCTCAACATGATTAGCTAAGCAGTAACCCAGCCTCAGAGACCTGCATAAGGATTTATCAGGCTGGGAGGCAAGCCAATATATGAGCATATCTATGAAGCAAAGCATCTGGCTCTGCCTGACACTAGCAGTTGAGCAGAGGCCCCATCAATCTTCAGAACCCAGTCGGAGGTTCTGTCCAGACCTAGGTGGGGAGGGAATCCTATGACTACACATATCTGTGGAATATAGTCTCTGACCCTGACCATTTCAAATGAAATTTTCATAATTGAATTTATAGAAGGAAAAGAGAGAAAGGAAGAGCAAGCATATTTAAGAAAATAATGGCTGAAAACTTTTCAAATCTGGAAAAAGATGGCAACATGCAGATACAGGAAGCTCAGAAGTCTTCAACCAAATTAAACCCAAAGAAGGGTTAACCGAGACATATCATGTTCAAAGTAACAAAAATCAAAGACAAAGAATTCTGAAAGTAGCAAGAGATAAGAAACATATCATATTCAAGAGGGCTCCAATACAGCTATCGGCAGACTTCTCTGCAGATATCATGCAGGCCAGGAGAGAGTGAATAATATACTTCAAGTGCTGTAAAAACAACAACAACAACAACAACAACAACAAAGTCAACCAAGAATATTTTACCTTGCAAAGCTATTCTTTTTTTGACTTTTTTTTCTTTTTCCTTTTCTTTCTTTCTTTTTTTTTTTGACACAAAGTCTCGCTCTTGTCACCCAGGCTGGAGTGCAATGGCGTGATCTCAGCTCACTGCAACCTCCACCTCCCAGGTTCAAGCCATTCTCCTGCCTCAGCCTCCTGAGCAGCTGGGATTACAGGCACCTGCCATCACGCCTGGCTAATTTTTGTATTTTTAGTAGAGATAGGTTTCACCATGTTGGCCAGTCTGGTCTCAAACTCCTGATCTCAGGCGATCCACCCACCTCAGCCTCCCAAAGTGCTGGGATTACAGGCGTGAGCCACCGTGCCGAGCCCTTGCAAAGCTATTCTAAGGAAATAAGGGAAAAATTAAAATTTTCCCAGATCAAAAAAAAAAAAAAAAAAGCTAAGGGGGCTCATCATCACTACACCTGCCTTACAGGAATCATGAAAGGGAGCTATTTAAGCTGAAACCAAAAAAAGACACAAATTCATAACAAAAAACATATAGAAGTATAAAACTTGGTGGCATAAATAATACGGTCATATTCAGAATATTCTAGTACTGTAATGGTAGTACATAAAGCAATTTTACCTCTAATATGAGTGTTAAAAGACAAAACTTTTTTATTTTATTTTATTATTATTATACTTTAAGTTTTAGGGTACATGTGCACAATGTGCAGGTTAGTTACATATGTATACATGTGCCATGCTGGTGTGATGCACCCATTAACTCAAAAGACAAAACTATTAAAACAACTATAACTACAATAAACTAAAGGATACAAATTACAAAAGATATACTTTTTTGACATCCAAATAACAAATAGGGGAAAAAGTAAAATGTAGACATTTTGTATTGAAAGTTAAGTTGTTATCAGCTTTAAAAGCCTGGTACAACTACAAAATAATTGATTTGTGCCTCATGGTAACCACAATACAAAAACTTATAATAGTTGCACAAAATATAAAAACTAAGAAATCAAATCATACCACCATAGAAAATCATCAAATCACAAAAGTCAGTAAGAGAGGAGGAAAGAAACAAAGGATGGTTTAAAAAGAAAATAAACCACAAAACAGCAATAAGAGTTCTCATATATTAATAATTACCTGGAATGTAAATTGATTAAATTCTCCAATAAAAAAATTAAGTAACTAAATGGACTGAAAAACAAAATGCAACTATATGCTGCCTACAAGACACTCGCTTCACCTTTAAGGACACATATAGGCTGAAAGTGAAGGGGTGAAGAAAGATATTTCAAAAAGTGGGCAAAGGATATGAACAGACGCTTCTCAAAAGAAGACATTTATGCAGCCAACAGACAAGTGCAAAAATGCTCATCATCACTGGCCATCAGAGAAATGCAAATCAAAAGCACAATGAGATACCATCTCACACCAGTTAGAATGGCGATCATTAAAAAGTCAGGAAACAACAGGTGCTGGAGAGGATGTGGAGAAATAGGAACACTTTTACACTGTTAGTGGGACTGTAAACTAGTTCAACCATTGTGGAAGACAGTGTGGCGATTCCTCAAGGATCTAGAACTAGAAATACCATTTGACCCAGCCATCCCATTACTGGGTATATACCCAAAGGATTATAAATCATGCTGCTATAAAGACACATGCACACGTATGTTTATTGCGGCACTATTCACAATAGCAAAGACTTGGAACCAACCCAAATGTCCATCAATGATAGACTGGATTAAGAAAATGTGGCACATATACACCATGGAATACTATGCAGCCATAAAAAATGATGAGTTCATGTCCTTTGTAGGGACATGGATCAAGCTGGAAACCATCATCCTCAGCAAACTATCGCAAGAACAAAAAAACAAACACCTCATGTTCTCACTCATAGGTGGGAAATGAACAATGAGAACACTTGGACACAGGAAGGGGAACATCACACACCGGAGCCTGTCGTGGGGTGAGGGGAGGGGGGAGGGATGGCATTAGGAGATATATCTAATGTAAATGACAAGTTAATGGGTGCAGCACACCAACATGGCACATGTATACATATGTAACAAACCTGCACGTTGTGCACATGTACCCTAGAACTTAAAGTATAATTAAAAACAAAAAGAATTTTAAAAACTGAGGAAAAAAAGAAAGATATTTCCTGAAAATAGAAGCCAAAAAGAGAAGAAATAGCATACTTAACACCACATGTCAACAAGTATGTGAAGAAAACAAGCCCTTCATATTGTCATTGGAAGTGTAAAATGACACCATGACCTTGTAAAAATATGTGGTCATTCATTCAAAATTTAAATATACACCTGCCATATGACCCAGCAATTCATTGCTAGGCACTTACCTCTGAGAAATAAAAACGTATGTCAAAACCAGAAAACAAAAACTTGCCCATATGTTTATAGGAGTTTATTCACAATAGCCAAAACCTGAAATTGAACTAGGCAAGAAAACTTTTATCTGAAATGTTTCAGTTATTTTAGAAATAAAGCCTGGGTTTTTTTAAATAAAGGTTAATAATTCATGATTTTCTCTGGCTGCAATAAAAGTATAAAAGTGTTTCTTAAAATATTCTTTATACCATCTCACTGGGCATGGTGGCTCATGCCTGTAATCCCAGCACTTTGGGAGACCAAGATGGGCAGATCACTTGAGGTCAGGAGATCAAGACCAGCCTGGCCAACATAGTGAAACCCTGTCTCTACTAAAAATACAAAAATTAACCGGGCGTGATGGCATGTGCCTGTAATCCCAGCTACTTGGGAAGCTGAGGCATGAGAATTGCTTGAACCTGGGAGGTGGAGGTTGCAGTGAGCCGAGATCCCATTACTGCACTCCAGCCCAAGTGACAGAGTGAGGCTCTGTCTCAAAAAAAAAAAAAATGTTTATATGGTCTCTATTTTCAAAAATTACTAAAAAATAAACAAAACTTCATAGTAGATGGCAGGGTCATAGAGGGTAGCTTATCCCATGCCTCACACTTTTTTACTGCATCTGGCTCTCATAGTGCCCCTTCATGCTCTTCTTTCTTAATTTTTAATAGCTTTATTGAGGCATAATTGACATATAATAATCAATAAGCTGTACATATTTAAAGTACACAATTTGGTAAGCCATTAATACAATAAGACAGTGCATATGTTACCCCCAACAGTTTTCTCTGCCCCTTTGTCATCCCTCTTGCTTATCCCTCATCAAAACCCTCCCTCCCCCAGGCATCTACTTATCTGCTTTTTATCACTACAGATTAATTTGCATTCTCTAGAGTTTTATACACATGGAATAATACAGTATATATGCTTTCTTGTTTCACTTATTTCATTCAGCATAATTATCCTGAGATTCATCCATGTATATAAATTATCAATCCCTTTTTTATTTCTAAGTGATATTCAATTTTATGGATATATCACAATTCATTTATCCATTCACCTATTGATGGAACTTGCATTGTTTCCAGTTTTGAGCTTTTACAAATAAAGCTACTATGAACATTTACAAGTCTTTGTACAGACGTATGCCCTCATTTCTCTTTAGTAAATACCTGAGTCATACGGTATATGCATGTTTAACTTTTCAAGAAACTGCTAACCTGTTTTCCAAAGTGGTTGTAGCATATTACATTTCCACTCACAGGCTGAGTATTCCAGTTCCTCCATACTTTCACTCTCTTCTTACAGTGCACTTATTGTATACCTTTTTGTATTAATGATTTATCAGATTGTGTACTTTAAATATGTCCAATACCACCCCAACCGAGAGCAGGAATCAAAACAAGTGTTTCTGCTTGTTTTATTCAGATAAGTTTTTCCCAGAAAAACTTCATGCTCCAGAGAAGAACATCTGCTCCGTGGGGTCTTATTCATGCATTTCCTCAACAAGGTGGCTCTTTTCTAAATAAAAACAGATTATTTTGACATAGCTATTGCCTACTGTATAGTTGAGAAAATGAAATATTTACCAAATATACTTCATTTTAAAGACTGGATTATGTCAACATGCCAAAATTTACTAAGCAATACAGTTGTATGTTTACATAATAATAAACATTTTATTTTAATTTGTCTTTCTTTAGGGGAGATTTGTTACAAAAGAATAAATTAGTTGAGATCACTATACAACATACAACAGCAACTTCGATAAACACATCCTTTATCCAGTGAAACTGGTTTCAGAATTCAGTAGTTTAAGCTTTTGTAATTATTATCTAATTCATATTAGATAGAAGGAAATATACATATCTTTTTAAATTTAACTTTTATTTTAAGTTCAGGGGTACATGTGCAGGTTTGTCATACAGGTAAACCTGTGTCATGGGGGTTTGTTTTACAGATTATTTCATCACCCAGGCATTAAGCCTAGTACCCATCAGTTATTTTTTCTCATCCTCTCCCTTCTCTCACCCTCACCCTCCAATAGGCTCCAGTGTGTTGTTTCCCTCTATGTGTTCATGTGTTCTCATCATTTAGCTCCCATTTACAAGTGAGAACAGGCGGTATTTGGTTTTCTGTTCCTGCATTAGTTTGCTAAGGATAATGGCCTCCAGCTCCTTCCATGTTCCTGCAAAGAAAATGATCTTCTCCTTTTTATTGCTGCATAGTATTCCATGGTGTATATGTACCACATTTTATTTATCCAGTCTACCATTGACGGACATTTAGGTGGATTCCATGCTTTGTTATTGTGAATCATGCTGCAGTGAACATACACATGCATCTGTCTGTATGACAGAATGATTTATATTCCCTTGGATATATTTCCAGTAATGGGACTGCTGGGTCAAACTGTAGTTCTGTTCTTATGTCTTTGAGGAATCACCACACTGTCTTCAACACTAATTGAACTAATTTACACTCCCACCCACAGTGTATAAGTGTTACTTTTTCTCTAAAACCTTATCAGCATCTGTCATTTTTTGTTGTTTTTTTTAATTATTATTATTATACTTTAAGTTTTAGGGTACACGTGCACAATGTGCACGTTAGTTACATATGTATACATGTGCCATGCTGGTGTGCTGCACCCATTAACTCATCATTTAGCATTAGGTATATCTCCTAATGCTATCCCTCCCCCCTCCCCCCTCCCCACCACAGTCCCCAGAGTGTGATATTCCCCTTCCTGTGTCCATGTGTTCTCATTGTTCAATTCCCACCTATGAGTGAGAATATGCGGTGTTTGGTTTTTTGTTCTTGCGATAGTTTACTGAGAATGATGGTTTCCAGTTTCATCCATGTCCCTACAAAGGACATGAACTCATCCTTTTTTATGGCTGCATAGTATTCCATGGTGTATATGTGCCACATTTTCTTAATCCAGTCTATCATTGTTGGACATTTGGGTTGGTTCCAAGTCTTTGCTATTGTGAATAATGCCGCAATAAACATACGTGTGCATGTGTCTTTATAGCAGCATGATTTATAGTCCTTTGGGTATATACCCAGTAATGGGATGGCTGGGTCAAATGGTATTTCTAGTTCTAGATCCCTGAGGAATCACCACACTGACTTCCACAATGGTTGAACTAGTTTACAGTCCCACCAACAGTGTAAAAGTGTTCCTATTTCTCCACATCCTCTCCAGCACCTGTTGTTTCCTGACTTTTTAATGATTGCCATTCTAACTGGTGTGAGATGATATCTCACAGTATGTGCCACATTTTCTTAATCCAGTCTATCATTGTTGGACATTTGGATTGGTTCCAAGTCTTTGCTATTGTGAATAGTGCTGCAATAAACATACATGTGCATATGTCTTTATAGGAGCATGATTTATAGTCCTTGGGATGGCTGGGTCAAATGATATTTCTAGTTCTAGATCCCTGAGGAATTGCTACACTGACTTCCACAATGGTTGAACTAGTTTACAGTCCCACCAACAGTGTAAAAGTGTTCCTATTTCTCCACATCCTCTCCAGCAGCTGTTGTTTCCTGACTTTTTAATGATTGCCATTCTAACTGGTGTGAGATGATATCTCATAGTATGTGCCACATTTTCTTAATCCAGTCTATCATTGTTGGACATTTGGATTGGTTCCAAGTCTTTGCTATTGTGAATAGTGCTGCAATAAACATACGTGTGCATATGTCTTTATAGGAGCATGATTTATAGTCCTTGGGATGGCTGGGTCAAATGATATTTCTAGTTCTAGATCCCTGAGGAATTGCTACACTGACTTCCACAATGGTTGAACTAGTTTACAGTCCCACCAACAGTGTAAAAGTGTT
Source organism: Pan paniscus (assembly GCF_029289425.2). Lineage (NCBI taxonomy): Eukaryota > Metazoa > Chordata > Mammalia > Primates > Hominidae > Pan > Pan paniscus. The sequence goes on from NC_073258.2 coordinate 61,750,012, forward strand.
CCTATTTCTCCACATCCTCTCCAGCAGCTGTTGTTTCCTGACTTTTTAATGATTGCCATTCTAACTGGTGTGAGATGGTATCTCATTATGGTTTTGATTTGCATTTCTCTGATGGCCAGTGATGGTGAGCATTTTTTCATGTGTTTTTTGGCTGCATAAATGTCTTCTTTTGAGAAGTGTCTGTTCATATCCTTTGCCCACTTTTTGATGGGGTTGTTTGTTTTTTTCTTGCAAATTTGTTTGAGTTCATTGTAGATTCTGGATATTAGCCCTTTGTCAGATGAGTAGGTTGCAGAAATTTTCTCCCATTTTGTAGGTTGCCTGTTCACTCTGATGGTAGTTTCTTTTGCTGTGCAGAAGCTCCTTAGTTTAATTAGATCCCATTTGTCAATTTTGGCTTTTGTTGCCATTGCTTTTGGTGTTTTAGACATGAAATCCTTGCCAATGCCTATGTCCTGAATGGTAATGCCTAGGTTTTCTTCTAGAGTTTTTATGGTTTTAGGTCTAACGTTTAAGTCTTTAATCCATCTTGAATTAATTTTTGTATAAGGTGTAAGGAAGGGATCCAGTTTCAGCTTTCTACATATGGCTAGCCAGTTTTCCCAGCACCATTCATTAAATAGGGAATCCTTTCCCCATTGCTTGTTTTTCTCAGGTTTGTCAAAGATCAGATAGCTCTAGATATGCGGCGTTATTTCTGAGGGCTCTGTTCTGTTCCATTGATCTATATCTCTGTTTTGGTACTAGTACCATGCTGTTTTGGTGACTGTAGCCTTGTAGTATAGTTTGAAGTCAGGTAGCATGATGCCTCCAGCTTTGTTCTTTTGGCTTAGGATTGACTTGGTGATGCGGGCTCTTTTTTGGTTCCATATGAACTTTAAAGTAGTTTTTTCCAATTCTGTGAAGAAAGTCATTGGTAGCTTGATGGGGATGGCATTGAATCAGAGCAGAACTGAAGGAAATAGAGACACAAAAAGCCCTTCAAAAAATTAATGAATCCAGGAGCTGGTTTTTCGAAAGGATCAACAAAATTGATAGACCGCTAGCAAGACTAATAAAGAAAAAAAGAGAGAAGAATCAAATAGCTGCAATAAAAAATGATAAAGGGGATATCACCACTGATCCCACAGAAATACAAACTACCATCAGAGAATACTACAAACACCTCTATGTAAATAAACTAGAAAATCTAGAAGAAATGGATAAATTCCTCGACACATACACTCTCCAAAGACTAAACCAGGAAGAAGTTGAATCTCTGAATAGACCAACAACAGGATCTGAAATTGTGGCAATAATCAATAGCTTACCAACCAAAAAGAGTCCAGGACCAGATGGATTCACAGCCGAATTCTACCAGAGGTACAAGGAGGAACTGGTACTATTCCTTCTGAAACTATTCCAATCAATAGAAAAAGAGGGAATCCTCCCTAACTCATTTTATGAGGCCAGCATCATCCTGATACCAAAGCCGGGCAGAGACACAACCAAAAAAGAGAATTTTAGACCAATATCCTTGATGAACATTGATACAAAAATCCTCAATAAAATACTGGCAAACCAAATCCAGCAGCACATCAAAAAGCTTATCCACCATGATCAAGTGGGCTTCATCCCTGGGATACAAGGCTGGTTCAATATATGCAAATCAATAAATGTAATCCAGCATATAAACAGAACCAAAGACAAAAACCACATGATTATCTCAATAGATGCAGAAAAGGCCTTTGACAAAATTCAACAACACTTCATGCTAAAAACTCTCAATCAATTAGGTATTGATGGGATGTATCTCAAAATAATAAGAGCTATCTATGACAAACCCACAGCCAATATCATACTGAATGGGCAAAAACTGGAAGCATTCCCTTTGAAAACTGGCACAAGACAAGGATGCCCTCTCTCACCACTCCATTCAACATAGTGTTGGAAGTTCTGGCCAGGGCAATTAGGCAGGAGAAAGAAATAAAGGGTATTCAATTAGGAAAAGAGGAAGTCAAATTGTCCCTGTTTGCAGATGACATGATTGTATATCTAGAAAACCCCATTGTCTCAGCCCAAAATCTCCTGAAGCTGATCAGCAACTTCAGCAAAGTCTCAGGATACAAAATCAATGTACAAAAGTCACAAGCATTCTTATACACCAATAACAGACAAACAGAGAGCCAAATCATGAGTGAACTCCCATTCACAATTGCTTCAAAGAGAATAAAATACCTAGGAATCCAACTTACAAGGGACGTGAAGGACCTCTTCAAGGAGAACTACAAACCACTGCTCAATGAAATAAAAGAGGATACAAACAAATGGAAGAACATTCCATGCTCATGGGTAGGAAGAATCAATATCGTGAAAATGGCCATCCGTCATTTTTTGACTTCTTAGTAATAGCCATTCTAAGTGGTGTGAGATGGTATCCCATTGTGGTTTTCATTTGCATTTCACTAATGATCAGTGATGTTGAGCTTTTTTTCATATGCTGGTTGGCCACATGTATGTCTTCTTTTGAAAAATGTCTGCTCCTGTCCTTTGCCTGCTTTTTAATGGGGATGTTTGGTTTTATCTTTGTAAATTTGTTTAAGTTTCTTACAGATGCTGGATATTAGACATTTGTCAGATGCATAGTTTGCAAAAATTTTATCTCATTCTGTAGGTTGTTCACTCTGTTGATGGTTTATTTTGCTGTGAGCAGAAGTTGCTTGGTTTAATTAGATCCCATTTTTCAATTTTCAAATTTTGTTTTTGTTGCAATTGCTTTTGGTGTCTTTGTCATGAAACCTTTGCCGGTTTCTATATCCAGAATGGTATTATCTAGTTTGTACAGGATATATTATATATATGATATCATATATATCATATATATCATATGCATAATTATATATAATATATATAATGATATATAATCATATATCATAATTATATATGATATATATGATATATTATATTTATATATGATATATGATATCATATATTATATATCCTGTACAAACTAGATAATACTAGATAATTTCCAATGACCAAGTAATTATATATGGTATGTATCTTATATTATATTATTATATTATTTTTATTATATATTATATTATATATTATATTATTATAATAGTATTATATTATATATTATATAATATATTATATATTGTATATTCTTTGTCTATAAATGTAGACAAAGAAATAAAATATAGTATATTTTATATTATATATTATATATCATATATATGTCATATATATCATATATATTATATGTCATATATCATATTATATATCATATATTATATAATATTATATATTATATTATATAATATCATATATTATATAATATTATATATTATATTATATAATATCATATATTATATATTCTTTTTCTATAAATGTAGACAAAGAAATAAATATAAATAAGGATCTTCTTAATATCATATCACCTCTCTGATTCTATACATGGACAAAGTGCAATTATGCAGCAGCATTATACATATGCATGCAGTTCTCTACCATCTTCAAGATAAAATCCTAAATATCTAGCTAGATAGCACCTATCTTTCCAACAAAATTTTCTACATCTCTCCTTCTTCCACTCCAAAATGAGCCATAACAAACTCCTGAAATGTTAGTTCTCTGATATCCTGAAACTGTATGGCACTATGAATTTGCCTACATTATTACAATTTTTTACATTCTATTCACATTTAACATGCACTTGTTTGTCTTCCTCAATAGTCTGAAAATTCCTTGAGTGCAGAGACCATTTCCTTCCTTTTTATCAACTAATGCAGAGCATAGATTGCAGAGTATAGAATAGGCATTCAATAAATTGCCAGTGGATAAATAAACTTGTTTATTATATCAAAAGTTTTATCATCTCCAAAATTGTTTATTCCTATTGGGATCCTGACAAATCTGCAGTTCTGACAGTCTTTGTAATGATCCTACTATGCTGAAAAGATCAGAATTTATATAAACCTTTTACTTTTAAAAAAACTTTTACTTTAATATACTTGTCAATGATGCATATGGATAATTTCCAATGACCAAATGATTATTTTTCTCTATTGCAGGTGTCTTATACTTTAGTAGCAAACATCGTAAGTGCCTGTATTTCAGTGATTGGTCTGCTTTTACTATCAGTTGAGTTTATAATATATAGTAAAAGTTCAAAAAATTCTCTTTGGCCACATGTATGTACCAGGTTTCTGTGAGAATCTCATCACAATTTTAGAATTATGTGTTAAATATTTACTAAGTGGTCAGAGTACTTAAGTACAATGCAAGTCATGGAGGTGACCCTCACCATTAGTTTACCTCATGGTATATGCATATATTAAAAATGTGAATCAAACTACAAGTTATATTTCTAAACCTAAGACCAACCAAAGCCTCAAGTAAACAAATGAAAGGTATTATACATATTAATAGATGCATTTTGAGTAACTAAGCATTATATTCAATTCTGGACCCACCTGATAGCCATGATATTTTTACGATGGGCAGCTCAGTTCATTCCAGGTACCTGCATCTCTGAGGTCAGTTCTCCCAGGCCTTAAAAGATCAAGTTTGTTATAGCAAGACTTGGTCTTCCAAGAAGGAACTGGCATACTCATGTACCTGTGATACCCAAGGGCTTATGTTCAATGTCAGGACTGTAGTTTACAGACAGAATAAAGCTGAACTCTGTACATGTATGTAATTTTGAATGCACGTACTCAGTTCTATATCGTTCATGACTATGTGGACATTTTTGCACTGCCTGCTTTGAGTCTGTCAGTTGTTCAGCAGGTCTGTGGGAGTCTAACTGTGTTCACATTTGCATTTCAATATCTGTGTATATCTATGTTCCCATTCATGTGGAACTGTGGACATATGTGCATTTATCTGTATACATTTGTTGGTGTAGAGAGAAGGGGCTAGGAGGGCAAGAATGCAGAAGTCAGTGCTAAGCAAGTTGTGCAGAAATTGAAGCGATAAGGGCCAAAGTCTTCTCTAGGATTTCGGTCCTTCTGCTCTATCCCATCTGCCCAGGGCTTGATGAAGGGCAAAATAGTGGGAAGTTTTACCAATACTTAGAAATCAACTTTTCTGAATTGAACTCATTGGATATTGCCTGTATTTAAATTCCTAACTAATTAAGTAAATTCTCCTTACTTCAACATCCAAAACTCTTGGTTAATTATCTAGTTGCAAAGAATACACCAGTTTGCATTTTATTGGATTTTTCTTATTTCTATGTAGCTTTGAAAGTGATTTTACAGTGAGTGCAATGGTAAACCTCCTTAGGAACGATTTATGTCTCTGATTCAATAAAGAAATGAGTTTAGAAATTTTAAACTACTTGCTCAGAGTCACGTAGCTAGTCACTTACAGATCATTTTTTCTAATGCAGAATGGTTTTAAATTCTAAATTATCTTACCCCACAAAATGGAGCTTTTACAAAAATCAATTCAGTGGCACATCAAAGAATCATTTTGCTGCTGCGGAGAATGCTAATATTTTATGACACATACCCTGATGGATACCTTAAAGTGGAATCTTAAATAAATAGAAACATAAAGATATTGCTTAAGATTATATTTGTATAACAAGAATGGCTCATTTTATTGGATTGATCTTTAATTATGATCTTAACTCTTTCATTTTTCTAATTTATCTCTTAAACTATCATATTCATATTAGTAGGAAATCCAGAATCTTCCTTCTGAGGGCCCCTCCCTGTTGACCCTCTCAAGTTACTCAAAACCACTGGGATCCAAAGGTTCGATATTGACTCCAAGCCCTTAGTTAACAGAGTCATGTAGTATCTCATCAGTCCACCAGTGTGCCCTTAATTTCCACTGCTATGGTTCAGTTACTATTAAATGACGCCATTATTTAACACTGATTTGAGTAGCCCATGGTGACCTTGTCATAAAAGTGCATTGAGTACTGAAGAGGCTTGGGCTTCCAATATTACAGATTCTGTATTCTTGTCTCTAACCCAGCTATACTGTCAGGATATGGGTCTATTGGAGCTTACAGACAGAGGCACAATCCCAGGAGGAAATTCCTACCCCCAGGTCACATCAGCCCTTGTGTTGAGTCCAGATTACAAGTCCAAACATTCTTTTCTTTCATTGTTTCTCTTTAGTGTCCTTTCCTATCAACAGGGCAAATTTATGTAAGTTTCTCTATTAAATAAGTTCTATAACACTAAACCTCAAGGGTGTCACAATTCCATCTTCCCCAGAGATTTATTGGCCTCAATGAAAATTTCCTGTTATTATCCACAACAATAAACAGGAAAACACAATCAATGATTCTCATCATCCATTTGGCAGAAATATATCAGTGTATCATCATCCTCAATAATTATCCATTGTAATTACAATTAAAAAATATTTAAAATTCTATTGTTGAGGGTGGAGGATAGGCTGGGTAGTTTTTCTCTTCTATTTTTCTTCTTCAATTTTAAGATACCTTTATTATTTCTAAAGTGCTCACATAGAAAGATCTGTAAGGAATGTACATTTTCTTTGTGGATACAGAAAAGTGGCAAACTCCTTTCGGAATATCTGTTCATATTAACCATCTTGGAGTTGTTTGTGGCAAGTATAGTCAGCCACTGGGCATCCCAAGCAAAAAAGAGAAGAAGATAAAGATGCAGTGAGTATCCCATTTTTCCCTTAGTAGATCAGAAGATGTTGTCTTCTGTTATGAACACTATTTGAATAACTAAGGTTTTGATATGAATTAAGTATAAATAATGCCATCACTAAGCTGTGATTGTAGATAGCTGAAAACACTCGGCACTAACTGTCGTGCACTTATATGGGTCCCTCCACAACTGAATAAATAATTTTCCCTTTTATAAAGGTGTTTTGCATTACAGGATGCTTTTATGTCCATAACATATGAGAGAATAAGGTAGAAGATATGTGATTTTCTGGCTCAGGTCTGTTTAATTCTACAGACATTACCCTGGAAACAAAAAGCTTTGTAGAAGTTGTTACCAGGCACGGGGATATGGGACTACTGAAGTCTGAAGCCTTTATTTCTCAAAATTTGGGAGAACAAGTTGAATATCTAAGTGTAGAACTTTAGTGTCTTCAGAAACCAAGATTTGGGAGTAATGGAGAAGTTGAAAAAGATGGTAAAGCCTTTTTTCAATAAAGCTATTTTCCTACTTTCTCCATATCAACTACTTCACGTCTAAAGGAAAACTTAACCTCCATTTGACCTCACTAAATCAGAGAACTTCAATCTCACTAAATCAGAGAACTTCAGTGAAAGATATGCCTGCCCTTTTTCCCCAGTACCCACTCAACAGGCCGAGGCTTAGAGATCTATGAGATCATAAAAACAACTGAGAAGGAGACCACAGTTAACACAAAGAAGAAAGTGAGTTGTCCATATATCCTAGACCACATGTGTAGAAAGGTTTAGGAAATTTAAGCTTCCTCCCCATTTTACCACTTTCTAATCTCATCTGTTTGACCCTTTGACCTGCCTTCTTACCTGGGTCTTACTTAATCTCTTCAGGTTGCTGTTCTATCCCTTGACTTTTCCAACTGTACCTCTATAGTTTTTGTATAGGCAACACCATATATACCTACAGCTTGGTAGATGTATACCATCTATAAATTTATAATAATCCAAATGTTAAATCTCCACCCTAGACCTTTCTACTGAGCTCTAGGCTCATATTGCCAACTTCTCTCTAGAGAGTTTGATTCGAATGATTCCAAAGCACCTCAAATAAAACATATCTAAAACTGAACTAATCCTCTCACCCACAAAGTCATTACCTTGTCTTTTCCATTTAAGAGCACCACCATCTATCTACCTGCCTGCCCTGGCGAGGGAGCTGAGAAATACTCTCAAATTGAAACAATTTGACAATCCTTTTTACATGATCCCCTAAATGTATTTCAATTCTGTCCTCTGTTTCTTCATCTCCCCAAATGAAAGTTTAAACAGGAAACACTTACCACACGAAAGCCTGATATTCTAGCACAACATTCATTTCTGTAATAATTTAGCCCAATCTACTTTCTTGACTTCATTTCCTACCACTCACACCCATAAATGCTGTGCTCCAGCCTCACCAATTTACTTATCATTCCATAAATATGCCTTGTTAAGTTTACCATCTTAATTTATAAATAGCTTTGTTTAGGAATCTCTATTTTGAATTAAACTGATAAAATGAATTAGGAGGGAGAGGAATTTATCATATAGATTTCTTTTCTTGTATTTCCCACTTTCTCTTGACACTCAGAGGCTACATCTTCATTTGTACTGCAAAAGTCACTTGCTTTTCAAAACATGTGAATTAGCTATAATTCCAGATGAATTAGGGTATTGAAATCCTGTTATCTGGATCACTGATTGCCTTTCAATGAATTTTCTTTAAGTAAGGTATTAAAATGGGGAGCTGAAGTTCCATCTAAAGGTATTCAAACTCGAAATCTCAAAAAAATATGGCTCTACCTAAAAGCAAAGTAAACAAAAACACACCAAACACACACACACACACTCACAGAGGTCTTATTCTTAATTCTTCTCTGAATAGAGAACAAACATGGATTGGGTATATAAGAACATATAGATTTCTACTCCAGCTAAATAGAATTTAAACTGACAGCTATTCAATGCTATACTTAATAATGTAATCAAGTTTGAGTAGAAAACAATATGTCCTTTATGATCAATCATTGTCTTGGGGACTGTCTTTTCATATAGCATTGTCTTTGGCTTTCAATCTATAGAAACAAAAAAGAAGGGAGGATGGAAACCAGGGAGAAAGGGAGAGAGGACAAAGAAAGAAACTAAAAAGTATCAAAAGCACATGGTTTAATTTTAAAATCTCGCCTGGTGGGGTGGTTCACACCCATAATTCCAGCACTTTGAGAGGCTAAAGCAGGGGAATTTCTTGAGCTCAGGATTTTGAGACCAGCCTGGGGAACACAATGAGACCCCATCTCTACAAAAATAAAATAAAATAAAATAAAATGAAATAAAATAAAATAAAATAAAGTAAAGTAAAGTAAAGTAAAGTAAAATAAAATAAAATAAAATAAAATAAAATAAAATAAAATAAAATAAAATGCGTAAAGTTGAAAAAATTACCCAGGAGTGGTGGCACATCCCTGCAGTCCTTAGCTACTTAGGAGGGGGAGGTGGAAGGAGGGCTTGTGCCCAGGAATTCAGGGTTACAGTGAGCAATGATAGTGCCACTGCATTCCAGGCTGGGTGATAGAGACCTCATCTCTAAAAATAAAATAAAATAAAAATCTCAATGAGGAGAATACTTCTATTAGAATTATTTCCAAAATTCTACCCCAAATTCTATAGTTCTTTTAGAGTGTGCTAATGATCAATTTACTGATATCTAACTTACCTCAGGTTCATGGCAGAAGGAGATCCTTTCTCTGCATATTAAAGAAACCATCGGTGAGCTCAGTCAAGGAGGAAAGTTTAGTGGCAAATGAAGAACTTCATTCTGTTCAAGAGGCTTCTTGGAAAATGTAATTTCATTAAATCCATCTCAGTATTCTCTTCCCCCTATTTCATTAATAAAAATTAAAATTGATGAATATGGTTATTTTTGTCTACATGAGGAACTGTGCATGAATTTATCTCAGTTTGAATATGGTCAGCCTGAGTTAAGGGATTCTTCCATACAAGAGAAGTTCTATGAATGGGCACATGTTTCTAGAGTAGAATCTATACCTAAAATTGATAATGATGTAATAAATGCTAACTCGAGAAAATTATTTCATTGTGAGAAGGAGACTTCGCATAAATGATAAATAATCCCATTGCTTGTGAAGGCTTCTTTGCTTATTAGCTCTAAATACTACTTCTAATTATTTCTTTCTCACTGGATATTATTAAAACATGCATAGCTTACCTAAAGTGAAGAAGGTATATTACAATTAGCCATATCTTTATGTTATTGAGACTACATGAATTAATAGCTACTGGATTTAGTTTGTCTAGAAAGTCCAGCTCCCAAAACGTTACATATTTTTGCCTATAATTTTACACTGTGGCTTATCACACTCAAATTTTAAGCAAATTATCTTAGAAATGTTTTGTTGTGTCTATAAGGATGCTTCCTATTTTTTAAATTTTCTTTGATCTCCATACCCCACTCCCCCTTCCCTCCCTCCATGAGCAATTGTTCCACTTTATAAAACATGCATATTTTATTTGTCAGTATCTCCCCAAAAATGTATGGCATTCTATTGTAGGAATGTATTTGGAATCCATGAAGTTCATACACACCCATAAATTACATGCACAAACTTGGCTCCTCCTAACAGTAAGTTTTAAAGATCTATCCGTGTGGCTATCAGTACCTCTATCAGTTGATTTTAAATGCTGCCTAAAGTCTGTGCCATGCACCCAGCACATTTATACATTCGCTGTCCCAGGAATGGGCAACTGGGTTCCCCCTGTCTTGCCCCTTAAGTAATTTGGGGGGATACAAATTCAAGATTAGAGTATCTGTGTTATTTACGTATATGCCATTTGTTTATGAAGCGCAAAAATTTCCACCATTTAGAACAGTCTTCTGTTGCAGGTCCTTTATTATTGTGTGCTTTTTCTTCAGTCTAGTCTGTATACTTTTGTTCTCTTAGGAATTCACAGATTCTGGTTCACCAAGAGAGTTGCTTCTTATTTTTCAATGTGGCAATGGAATTTTTTTTGTAAGCGTGCTCCTTAGAATTGGAGTTCATATGAAGAATAAGTAGCATCTGCTTGGTCTGCCTTCATGAACTAGAAACCACAACTGTGAGAGAGACTTGCATAAATGTATGGGTTGAGAAGAAATACAAAGCAGGGAGTAATATTTGAATATACTGGGGAGAAAGAGATAATTGATGGATTAAGGTTTATAAGCCCTTTGAAGGACATGAGATTAGTAGCACAGGGACAGATTACACTTTAGAACAGAGGAAAGACACTTAATTCTGATCAAGTAAGAAAATAGTGAAAAATTAGCTTTAATGTAAATGTTCTTTATCCATTTCTCCATATGAGAAGGATAAGAAAGAACATGAGAGCCTTTGTCTTTCCTTTGAAAAAATTGACAAGGCAGTCATTTAGGAGTGAGGGGTGGTAATGAATAAAGTACTTGTTTGGATTAAGAGTTGCCAGGAATCAGAGGCAAAATTGGCCAAATTATACTCAACGATTTAATTAGAAGCACAGATGAAGACACTGGACTTTCAGATGACATCTTTGTTGGGTGTCTATCCATGCCATTGTGAGAGTTTCCCTAAAATATCCTACACAGAAAAGGTGGCATTACAAGGTGGCAAACTTGCATTTGTGGGTTTTAATAAGATGATAATTAGTGGATCTGTGGGATCCAGGCTGAATGAGGAAGGATATGATGCCAGAAATTTTGAAAGAAATGTAGAGATTGGGGGCCAATAATCTGAAAAGGGGCTGCTAACACCTAAGATGCCTTTGTGCAAACTAGACAAAAGTACCCCGTTCAAAAGGACAGATTGCTTAATAACAGCTCCTCCAGGAAAATGAAATAGAAGGTAAGTCCCCTCTGAACAGTACAATTAGAAATTGAGGCCCCTTCCTCCTAGCTGATCAACCCAGCACCAAGGGAGTCTGCCCTGCAAGTGGAGACCAGGTGCAACTGCAGCCCCAATCTTTGACCCCATTTACATGCATCCTTGAACAAGGTCCCAGCTTCAGAGCCTGAGCTAGTTTAACACAAAGAATAGCTCTAGATAGGGAGTCATGACATGGCAGATCTGAAAGATATTTGTTTTTGATCACAGAGCAGGATATCACAATTGAGATACCGGAAAGAATGAGCTGCAAATGTAAATATAGGGTAGCTCCTCCATTTATTCATACATTCATCATAAACTACTTTTTGACAATTTACTTTGCACCAGGCATAATTCTTGCTTCTGGCAACAGATTTAAACAGAAGAGACAAGATCCTGCCTTCAGGGAGCTTATATTCTAGGGAGAGGAAGTCAGTGACACTATATGTACCACGCACTGGTCAACAAAGCAAATACATAAAAATTTAAAAGGCCAATCTCTCCTTCCGCCATAAAAAAAAAAGAAAAAGAATCATAGTCACCCTTGGAGGGTGTTCATTATTTCAAAATTTCATAAGTAAAGAGATAAAGCACACATCTTGCCTTTCATTTTTGTAACAGTTTCATTGAGATATAATTCACATATTATAAAATTTACCTATTTATTTGTGGGTTTTTTTGTTTCTTTGTTTTTGAGATGGGGTCTTGCTGTGTTGCCCAGGCTGGAGTGCAGTGGCGCAATCTCAGCTCAGTGAAAGCTCCGCCTCCTGGGTTCACACCATTCTCCTGCCTCAGCCTCCCGAGTAGCTGGGACTACAGGCACCCGCCACCACACCTGACTAATTTTTTGCATTTTTAGTAGAGCCAGGATGGTCTCGATCTCCTGACCTCGTGATCTGCCCGCCTCCACCTCCCAAAGTGCTGGGATTACAGGCGTGAACGACTGTGCCCAGCCTAAAATTTACCTATTTAAAGTGTATAGTTTAGTGGCTTTTAGTATATTCACAGAGTTGTGTAAGTAACACCCCCTAATTTTGGACCCAAACCCATTAGGAGTAATTCTTATTCTCCACCCACTTACCTCAGTATTAGCAAATCACTGGTCTACTTTCTGTCTCTGTGGATTTGCCTACCAGGGCTATTTTATATGAACGTCTTTTGTGACTTGCTTCTTTTACTTACCATAATGATTCCAAGGCTTATTCATGCTGTAGCATAAACTAGAACTTTGTTGTGTTTCATTGTCAAATAATACATTATATGGATATACCAAATATTGTTTGTTCATTCATTAGTTGATAGGGATTTGGGTTGTTTTCATTTTTGGCTATTAGGAATATATAAGAATGCTCCTATGAACATTTGAGTGCAAGTTTTTTTTGTAATGAGGACTTTCCTGACTCCCCTCATTTACATTTCCATTGACGCCACCTCCCTTTCATACTTTATTATTCTCCTTAGCTCTCATTATTCTTAACATGCTATAAATTTTCCTTATGAATCTTATTATTGTTTTCCTTATTATTAGAATTTCATCTGTTTTGTTCACTACGGTATCCCCAGCATTGAGAACAATGCCTAGCACATACTGGCACTCAGTGGAAATTTGCTAAATTCATTGATCATAAAAACGGCAAACATAAAAGAGTTCAACAATCATGACTGTCATCTATTACTTATAATTAGCCAGCTGATGCTAACACTTTAATAAATTAGACAAAACCTTGCAATCATTCATTTATTCCTACTATGTGTTGAGGATAGTTGTTAAACACTGAATATACAACTCAAACTGTCAGGTTCAGCATGACGGACATATATGCACCCGGTTATTGCAGTGGAATATGTTTGTAATCGCAGTGGAATGTGTTTGTAAAACATCTTTGGTTTTCAAAGTTCTGCAGCATAAGCGTATGAGGTACCTGAGCGGGTATCATCTCCACTCTACAAAAGAATAAACTGAGGACCAAAGGAGTTAAGTGCAGTGCTGTACCCACCACATCTTGCAGAGGATTCTAAGTGGCAACGAGCTTCTGACAACGATGCTGCTTCTAAGCGGGGGTGTGTCTGGGGTTAGCAGTGGGGCCACCACGTGATCAGTCCGCCGACAGATCAAGCACAGCCTCTTCCTCCTGGGTGTGCCAGGCCCAGGGACAGAGGATGATGCCCACACAGCCAGGAAAGGGCGACATTGTTGTCAGCCGCCACCCCACCCTCGTCTTGGGAGCCTGCAGGCTCCGCGGAGCCATGGGAGCCCCACCGCGCCTCAGGTGTCCGCGCGGGTCTCTCGGACAGCCCCGCTCTTGGACGTTAGAACCCCGCGAGGCAGGGTGAGGGGCGCCACAGAGGAAGCGCCCACCGGGCTTCCGGGGCTGCCAGGCCCCGAATTGAGGAAGTTGACTGCCAGATCACACTCTGTTGGCCCACGCGTGAGTGTAGGGTTCCCTGGTTGGATTTGCACTGGCGCTGGGAATAAAACTAGCACCTGCTGAGGGTCAGGTGTTCCCCACGACCCCATAGTCACAGTGTTTTCCAAACCACTTCCAGTTGGAAAGAGCCTTAATTAATACTCTGTGGCACTTTTCACGTATTTCTCTCAATACCTTTTCTTCCAATGTGTGTTTTCAATAAGTGACCTGTTTGACACACCCAGCATCCTCTCATGTAAAAATAAATTGGCTAATTCACAGGAGGAGAATATGGAGATAGTGTAGTGAATTGGGGATCCCAGGGTCATGGTTGTGGCAATAATGACTCTTACTTTCCATCTTTTACCATCTTTCTATATTCTTTTTAGCTTAGGAGATGCGCCTTGGGTTTTGCGCTAGAGATCATATAAACAGAAACTCATATTTTGGATGATAGGAATGGTTGATTTCCAAGAACAGTAACTTAAGAGTTTCCCTGATTGTGTGTATTCCCTTTCCTGGCTGACCTACAAAGCTTTAGTAGGGAGAATCCTTAACCAGGATTATATAAGTAGATTCTGCTGCTGCTCCTCTGGAGCAGGCCACAGAGTCCTCGTGTGAAAAGTGGCTCTTCTGAGAATCACCTCTTGAAATTCATATTGTCTGCGTGTATAAATTCAATTTGATCCTTAACATTGAAACCGAAGTTTGCTTTCTCAAGACTTTTTAGTACCTGCCGCATGTCTCAGTCAAGTCTGTTCTATCTCCTTGGGTTCATCTGCTATGGAGAAAGACAGTATGTGTCTTTGGGGTAACCTTCCAAGGCTGCCCAAAACTAATTCAATATATGCCAAAGAACCTATGCTCTAAGGCTGAACTTCCCAAACATGTTTCATGACTGGTATAAACAAATCTACCCATTTATATGTAATGTGGTAATGTATCATGCATTTCCTGGTAACACATCAGCCAGGAGAGGGAATACACAATCAGGGAAACTCTTAAATCACTGTTCTTGGAAATCAACCATTCCTATCATCCAAAATATGAGTTTCTGTTTATATAATCTCTAATGCAAAACTCAAGGCACAAGATACCCAAAATGGGTAGAAAGGATTCTGCAAGCAATTATTGTTTTCCAACAATGTGCAAACTCATTGCTAGAGACAGATACTGTGACACTGTGAGATTTTGCAGCAGCAATGATGTATATGGGAAGGCACTTAAAAACCGTAAGGTACTTAAATATCACATGGTAGTGGAAATGTCAGCGGTCAGGAATGGATGGAGCGCTGTGTGGGGAAAAGAAGCGTAGGCCAAATATACCTGGCTCCAATGTGCCACACAAAGAAATGTGTACTGTGGCCCGAAGACAACAAGGAGCCATTGAAAGATTTTTTTTTCTTTCCAACTTTTATTTTAACATGTCCAGGTTTGTTACATGGGTAAACTGCATGTCATAGGGGTTTGGTATACAGATTGTTTTATTACCCAGGTAATAAGCATAGTACTTGAAGGGTAGATTTCCATTTTTTTTTTTTTTTTTTTGAGACAGAATCTCACACTGTCACCCCAGCTGGAGTACAGTGGCACAATCTCAGCTCACTGCAATCTTCGCCTCCTGGGTTCAAGTGATTCTCCTGCCTCAGCCTCCCAAGTAGCTGGGATTACAGATGCCTGCCACCATGCCCAACTAATTTTTTGTATTTTTAGTAGAGACGGGGTTTCACCATGTTGGCCAGGCTGGTCTTGAACTCCTGTCCTCATGATTTCCCTGCCTCGGTCGCCCAAAGTGCTGGGATTACAGGAGTGAGCCACCGCGCCCAGCCCAATAGGTAGATTTTCTATCTTCACCTCCTCCCACCATCCACCATCACGTAGGGCCTAGTGTCTATTGTTCCCTTCTTCGTGTTCATGTGTACTCAATGTTTAGCTCACATAAGTAAGAACATGCAGTATTTGGTTTTCTGTTCCTGCATTAATTTACTTAGGATAATGACTTCCAGCTCCATTCATGTTGCTGCAAAGGACATGATTTTGTTCTTTTTTATGGCTGCGTAGTATTCCATGGTGCATATGTGTCATATTTATCTAGTCCACTTTTGATGGGTATTTAGGTTGATTCCATGTCTTTGCCATTGTGAATAGCATGGCAATGAACATACAAGTGCATGTGTCTTTGTGGTAGAATGATTTAAGCAAGTGATTCCTACATGTGATTTCTGTTTTAGAAATGCCACTGTGGTCATATTATAGAGGCTGGATTTAAGCTTTTAGGTTCCTTTGCTGTGGTGATTGGGTGGTTTCATATTTTGCTATTTTGTAGCAAATTGTAACTCAAGGGAATAATTCAAAGGAATGGTGTGAAATAACCTGTAGGGTCCAGCCCTACAGGGCCTGTGGGTTTTTCTCTTCGTGTTCAGAGACAAGAGATTGTAGAAATAAAGACACAAGACAAAGAGATAGAAGAAAAGACAGCTGGGCCCGGTGGACCACTACCACCAAGGCGTGGAGACCGGTAGTGGCCCCGAATGCCTGACCGTGCTATTTATTGGATACAAGGCAAAAGGGGCAGGGTAAGGAGTGTGAGTCATCTCCAGTGATTGATAAGGTCACGTGAGTCATGTGTCCACAGGGGGCCTTTCCCTTTTAGGTAGCCGAGGCAGAGAGAGAGAGGACAGCTTACGTCATTATTTCTTCTATGCTCTTCTCAGAAAGATCAAAGGCTTTAATACTTTCACTAATTCTGCTACTGCTATCTAGAAGGCAGAGCCAGGTGTACAGAGTGGAACATGAAAGTGGACCAGGAGCGTGACCGCTGAAGCACAGCATCACTGGGAAACGTTTAGGCCTCCGCATGGCTGTGGGCAGGCCTGACTTATGTCAGGCCTTCCCCAAGAGGTGGTGGAGCAGTCTTCTTTAACTCCTCCCGGGAAAGGGAGACTCCCTTTCCAGGTCTGCTAAGTAGCGGGTGCCTTCCGAGGCACTGGCGCTACCGCTAGACCAAGGTCGGCTAAGTAATGGGAGCCCTCCCAAGCACTGGCATTACCGCTAGACCAGGGAGCCCTCTAGTGGCCTGTTCGGGCATGACAGAGGGCTCACACTGCTGGTCACTTCTCACCGTGTCCCTTCAGCTCCTACCTCTGTATAGCCTGTTTTTTCCTAGGTTATAGTTGTAGAACAAAGATTATTATAATATTGGAATAAAGAATAATGCTATAAACTAATGATTAGTAATATTCATAGATAATCATATCTATATTCTATGTCTAATATAACTATTCTTATTTTAAGTATTTTCTTTATTATACTGGAACAGCTTGTGCCTTCAGTCTCTTGCCTTGGCACCTGGGTGGCTTGCTGCCCACAAATAACCAGTGAGGTTGTTTCTAATAAAATCTGGAAAAGAAACCAAAGGTAGTGTCCAAAACTATAGGGGAATCGGGAATCTGATACAAGTAACTGGGGAGAGAAACAGGAAAAAAAACATTATTGGCATTTGACTTTGTGCCAGTTCCTATTATTTGCTTCCCAAAACAACTCTGTGGGATTAGAAAACTAATTCTCTGAAATCTTAAGTAGAACTTAACATTAGTAATTAATATAGACAACTGTTACTAGTCTACAAGTAGTACCAATTATACAGTTAGCAGTCAATATAGACAAGATTTGAACTCAAGTCTACATCCACTTGTTTCACAACACTATGCTCCATTTTCTTAGTTTCATGTGTCATTGGTACATCTATTTGGTAACTGATCCTTAGGAATTAGTGGATGATGTAAATCAGAAAGAAAAATAATATAAGTAAAGATTTTGAAACCAAGATCTTAGACTTCAGAGTTGGCTATTGGCAAAATATTGAGAAAAAATCTAAACTAGGTAATGAACAAAGATCCATCAGATATTGTAAAATCTAAAGAGTAAATTCTCAAAGCCATAGGGCAAGAGTTATAAGAAAGACAAATCAATAATTTAAAAAGACTTTGGCTGCAAGTAACAGAAAACAACTCTTGCTAGCTTAAGCAAAACAAAGAAACATGTATTTTCCAAGGGCAGGAAGACATCTCAGCTTCAGAAAAGGACTATAACTAGGAAATTGAAAGTTATTAGGAACTCCAGTAGTTCTCTTGGTCTATTTTTTATTTTTGATTTTTCTGGACGTCTTCTCAGCTTATGCGGTAGAACACATTAATGTTCTTCATTTCAAGAGTTTATATAATCTCATCTAGAAGCAAACCCAGACTAAGGTTATAATATCTAAGTTCTAAATATACAATTCCTGGGAAAGTGACACTGATGGATCCAACATGAGACAGATTCCCCACCTCTCTTCCAGTTAGTACAATAAGGGAATAATTCCTACAGATGACAAGCATGAAACAGAGGTGAGTGGGCCACATACCCGAAATGGTGTCCACAATAGCGAAGTCATAGAGATAATTTGTGGCTGCCATCTTTTAAACATTCATGGCTGCCATGTGTTAAACATCTTCCCTACTTTTTTATTGGTCACTAAGTTGTAAAAGCTACCTTTCCCAAAATGGAATCCAAAAAATTATATTCCCTTGCCTCCCTTGAAATCAAAGTGCAGGCATTTGATCTAGATTCTGCCAATTACACATTCTTGCACTAAAGTTTGATTTAGGAGAGAACAACAAAAGAGACCCTACAGTAGGCATCAATTGGACAGATGATGGTTCAGGAGACAGGGAAGGTTTTATCATGATGCCAGTTCTACAACAGAGTTCTGGGGCAGGAAATGGCAAGAGCACTTCCTCCTCAGTTTTGATCAGCGATTTGTCTCTGGCATTATTTGAAAAGCCCACCCTTCCCAGTGATTACGTGAGCTCACTCATGTTCTATTTTGCTTAAACAAGCCATATTAAATCATGCTGTCTGCATCTTAGCATCCTAAGGACCCACAGGATGTCATTTAAAATTGGTAAAAATGTATAAAATCTAATAGGACAATTAGAATTGCCAAGAGGTTAGCCAAGTCCAAGAGAGCATATCAATTGATTAATTTTAAATACCTATTTCAGGGAATGGTTTCATTATTTAAAAATTAAAGACAACAATAATAGGGTTCTCAATGACCTTTAAGTGCTTATCTGAGATCATTATTTTTAAAATCACTATGTTTATTTTTTCTATGTTGCCTTTTAGAGATAGATTCCATTCATCCTTTCTAATGTCTACACCATATTTTGGATAACATGCCATCATCTCACATTGTGTTGAAAGAAGAAACCAGAATGTTGGGGGTAAGATTCATTGCTACTTGAGTAGATAAATGGTTTTAGTGTTGCAGATCCCAAATATTTAAGGAAAGAGACATTGATTCCTCTATCTCAGTTACCCAATGGGAGAGAGTTGATAAACTGAGTCCCAGCAATCCTACTGCTGTGATTTTCCCTTTGTCTGTGTGTATCTATAAAGAGCTTGAAATAAAGCTGAGACTGGGTCCTAAAGGAGATGGCAAGGTCGGGGTCATAGTCAAGAGATAATCTAGATCATAGGGCTTTGTGGACATTGATCATCTCATAGCATGATGCTCTCAATGCTCTTTCTCTACATTTATCTCAAGGAAGTTGATATTTTGGACCACTATCTACTCTTTTCCCCCAACCAAACCTAGTATGCTACATATTTTTGCATAATACAGCCTAATTATTGGGGATTTGAGTGAGCTCAAAAACCAAACTATAAGATAGTATGGTTCAAGAAAGTGCCTAAGATCACAGGGGCCAGAATCTTAGGATTCAGCAGGACTGATTGCAAGTGTTCTTCCCACCCCATGGTATTAAAATCAAAATTCCTATCACAAAAAAACATTTTTATATTAACTTATTGATAGGTATGGTAAAATATGCATCAGAGAAAGGAGCTGGATCCATGTATTTTGCTGACTTTGCCCATAAACATGCCACTAGAACACCTTCATTTGCCTGAAAGCCACCATACATCTACTAGTTACTAAAAACCCTCATGAATAATCCATATGTGAGCTACATGTAGCAATTCTAAGCACTTTTATGGCTGCTACCTTCTTCTATCACCTTGGCTTCTCCCCAGTTTTTGGATAATTTTGAGGGCTGAACAAGAATAGTAGCAGAGACTCCTGAGATTCAGAAACATGGAAGATATACTCCCTCCCTTCCCTTTCTATCACCTAATTTGTAACTCTCTTAAAATATATGTATTGTGTCATTGATTCTGACATTCTTTTCTTATAGGCTGCTCAAATAATTATTGGTCTGATCCACAGTGCTCTGGGAAAAACCTGGATACATTTATATATTAATCAATCCACTTCATTTTCAACAATCTACTTGCCTATAGTCTTTATATCAGGATTCCCATTTTTGGCATCCTTAATTGTGAGTAAATTATTTTTCTGATGAGCATTTATTTATTCATTCAATATATTTAATGACTGCTTCTGTGGCCAGGCAATGTGCTAGAGATGCCATCTGTGAAAATGTATAATCCCTGCTGTCAAAGAATTCAGTCTTGTATCTTTGAAAATATTTTAAAGTGGTAAATTTATTTATAAAATTCTTTCATACAAAGAGTTTATTTAGTTGAGTAAACATTGGGGATCAAAGAATGGTAAGGTTCCAAAAGGGTATTTTAGACAAATAGTAAGTGGTTAATGAGTGCTCAGCTTACTTATAAAGCTCATGTTTCCCAATAATATAGGCAATCTGAGAGCCAGAACTTCATTTCTGGGGCAATAGAAGGAACTATTAAAAGTAGTTCCACAAAGGAGAAAAGAAGAGAGATCAGGGTATTATTGGCCCAAGAGGAATTTGAAAGAATTCAACAGGGATTTCCTTTATTTATTTTTTTTTTTTCGAGATGGAGTCTCACTTTGTTGCCCAGGCTGGAGTGCAATGGCGCAATCTCAGCTCACTGCAACATCCACTTCCCAGGTTCAAGCAATTCTCCTCCCTCAGCCTCCCGAGTAGCTGGGATTACAGGCACATGCCACCACACCTGGCTAATTTTTTCTATTTTTAGTACAGACAGGGTTTCACCATGTTGGTCAGGCTGGTCTCGAACTCCTGACCTTGTGATCCACCTGCTTCGGCCTCCCAAAGTGCTGGGATTACAGGCGTGAGCCACCACACCCGGCCTCAACAGGGATTTCTAAGGAATTTATATTATGTCTTACAACACAGAGTAAAATATTCCTCCTTCCATTTTCCCACAAACTTCTCAGTAATATCTATCTCCCAAAAATATTTTAGTTCATTCACTCAGCAAAAATTTACTGAGAGTAATCAGTTTTATAAGATAAGCAGAGCATAAAAGTTCAGAAAATGTGCAGCCTGACAATGCAATAGAAAACAAAAATCCATTTTCTGAGGAGAAATTCAAGCCAGCTGCATAAATTTGCCAAGTAATGAGGAACCAAATGTTAATCCCCAAGACAATGGGAAAATGTCTCAGGGACATGTCAGAGGTCTTCACGGCAGCCCCTCCCATCGCAGGCCTGGAGACCTAGGAGAAAATGGCTTCATGGGCAAGGCCCAGGGTCCCCGTGCCGTGTACAGCCTAGGGACTTGGTGTCCTGCATCCCAGCCATTCCAGCTGTGTTTGAAAGGGGCCAACGTAGAGCTTGAGCAATGGCTTCAGAGAGTGCAAGCCCCAAGCCTTCTGTGAGTGCACAGAAGTCAAGAATTGAGGTTTGGAAACCTCCACCTAGATTTCAGAAAATGTATCAAAATGCCTGGATGTCCAGGCAGAAGTTTGCTGCAGTGGTGAGGCACTCTTGGAGAACATCTGCTAGGGCAATGCAGAAGGGTAATATGGGGTGGGAGCCCCCACACAGGGTCCCTACTGGGGTACCATCTAGTGGAGCTGTGAGAAGTGGTCCACTGTCCTCCAGACCCAGTATGGTAGATCCACTGACAGCTTGCACTCTGCACTTGGAAAAGACAGAGACACTCAACACCAGCCTGTGAAAGCAACCAGGAGTGAGGCTTTACCCTGCAAAGTCACACAGGCAGGGCTGCCCAAGACCATGGGAACCCACTTCCTGTTTCAGTATGACCTGGATATGAGACATAGACTTAAAGGAGATCATTTTGGAGCTTTAAGATTTGACTGCCCTACTGGATTTTGGACTTGCATGGGGCCTGTAGCCCCTTTGTTTTGGTCAATTTCTCCCACTTGGAATGGCTGTATTTACTCAATGCCTGTACCTCCATTGTATCTAGGAAATAACTAACTTCATTTTGATTTTATAGGCTCATAGGCAGAAAGGATTTGCCTTGTCTTAGATGAGACATTGGACTGTGGACTTTTGAGTTAATGCTGAAATGAGTTAAGACTTTGAGTGTCTGTTGCAAAGGCACTATTAGTTTTGAAATGTAAGGACAGGAGCTTTTGGAGGGACCAGGGTGGAATGATATGGTTTGGCTGTGTCCCCATCCAAATCTCATCTTGAATTCCTATGTGTTGTGGTAGGGACCTGGCAGGAGGTAATTGAATCATGAGGGCAAGTCTTTACTGTGCTGTTCTCGTGATAGCGAGTAAGTCTCACAAGACCTGATGGTATTATAAGGGGGATTTTCCCTGCCCAATCTCTCTCTTTACCTGCTGTCATCCACATAAGACGTGACTTGCTCCTTCTTGCCTTCTGCCATGATTGTGAGGCCTCCCCAGCCACATGGAACTGTAAGTGGATTAAACCTCTTTCTTTTGTAAATTGCCCAGTCTCAGGTATGTCTTTATCAGCAGCGAGAAAATGAACTAATACAATACCCAAGACTGAGTAATTTATAGAAAAAAGAGGTTTAATTGACAGAGTTCCTCATGGCTAGGGAGGCTTCAGGAAACTTACAATTATGACAGAAGGCAAAACTGGCACATCTTACATGGCAGCAGGTGAGAGAAGTGAGTGCTGAGCAAAGGGGGCTGCCCCTTATAAAACCAGCAGATGTTGGGAGAACTCACTCACTATCGTGAGAACAGCATGAGGGTAACTGCCCCATGATTCCATTATCTACCATACATGGGGATCATGGGAAATAAAATTCAAGATGAGATTTGGGTGGGGACACAGCCAAACCAGATCACCATATGGTCTCACTTATATATGGAATCTAAAGAAGTGAAATTCATAAAAGCATAAAGTAGAATGGCGGTTGTCAGGGTCTGGCACTTAGGGGACATATTGGTCAATATGTAAGAAGTTTCAGCTAAACAGGAAGAATAAGCTCTAGACATCTATTTTACACCATTATGACTACAGTTAATAAGGTATTATACACTTGAAAAATGCTAAGAGAGTAGATCTTAAATGTTCTCACCCCCCAGAAAAATACTATGTGAGTTGATGTATATGTTGGTTTGATTATGGTAATCATTTCACAAAATATACATATATCAAAACATCATGTTATACATCATAAATATTTAAAAGTACTGTGGGAAAATAATAAAATACAGAGGAGGGTAAAGAAGCATGAGGTTAGTGCAGGTTACAATTTTTTTTTTTTTTTTTTTTGAGATAGAGTCTTGCTCTGTCATCCAGGCTGGAGTGCAGTGGCCTGATCTCAGCTCACTGCAACCTCCACCTCCCAGGTTCAAGCGATTCTCCTGCCTCAGCCTCCCGAGTAGCTGGAATTACAGGTGCCCACCACTAGGCCCAGCTAATTTTTATATTTTTAGTAGAGATGGGGCTTCACCATGGTGGCCAGGCTGGTCTCAAACTCCTGGTCTCAAGTGATCCACCTGCCTCAGCCTCCCAAAGTGCTGGGATTACAGGTGTAAGCCACCATGCCCGGCAGGTTACAATTTTTATACAATGTCCAAGCCTCATTGAAAAGAAAACATTTGAGTTAAGACTTGAAGGAGTGAAGTAATAAGCCACTGGATATCTGGAGGAAGAGTGACAAGGAGAACAGGTCTTAGTCTAAGAACAATCCTAGAGTGTTTACTAAAGAAGAGGCCAGTTTGGATGGAGCAAATTCAGCTAAGGGAAAATTGGTAGAAAAGGAGGTCAGCTATATGATAGAAGACATGATAATCTAAGGATCTGTGATCATTGCATGTATGAATATCATTGACAGCCATTGTAGGATGCTGAACAGAGGAATGACATGATCTGACTTAAGTTTAAAGATCACTAAGAAATTATAATGGAGCAAAGGTCAAAGCAAGGAGACCTCCTAAAATCTCATTACAGTTATCCATGAGAGATGATAGTGGCTCAAACCAGGGAGGGAGCAAAACAAAAAGTAGTTTGTTTAGGATATACTTTGATAATAGAGACCATAAAATTTCATGATGGATTGCATCTGAGATGTGAAAGGGGAAAAAGAGAAATAAATAAGACCCCAAAATATTTCCTCAAGTAATTAGAAGAATGGATTTGACGTTGTCTAAAATGAGTAAGACTATGAGTAGAGGTGGTTCGAAGAGGGTAGAATTTCACGTGTTCAATATGGGACACATTGGGTTTGAAATCTTTTTTAGACACCAGGTAGAGATGTCAAGTGCCTATCTGTATATGAGTCTGGAGTTTGAGAGAGAAATATAAGTGTGAGATTATTGTCATATTGATGGTATTTAGTACGTAAGAAAACAAGAAATTATCAAGAAGGGATCTCAATTGTGTAGATGGGATAGAGTAAAGGACCAAGTCTTGAGACCTGGTGTACCTACAGCATCAGGAATTCAGATTGAAGAGAAGGGAAGGGCAAAGACAATTGAAAAAGAGAAAAATAAGAGAGTATGCTATATTGGAAGTCAACTGAGGAAAGTAGATTCAAGAAAAAAGGAGCAATCAACTCTTGAAGACTACGGATTAGGCCAAGTTAGATAAGACAAGATCCAAAATTGTCATTAGATTTTATAACATTGAGGTAATGAATGATCTTGACAAAAAGAGGTTCATTGGCAAGGTAGAATTGAAAACCTGATTGGAGTGGGCTTAAGAAATAATTGGAAGACAAGATAGTAAGTTTAGATAACTCTTCATTGAATTTTCCTGCATAAAGAATAATAACAATATGGCAGTAGCTGGTAGAGCAAGTGCAGTGTGTGTTTTCATTCTGACAGTGATTAAGTGGGCCTGGCCTCAAAGTTGTGATGGGAAACTAGCACACTGAGAGCATTGGTTACCCAATGTGGATAAGCCACACATGGGTTAAATACATTTTTATGTCATATTATTATTATGTGACCATGCAGTAAGGAAGCCACCAGTCATCACAGAGTCACAAGTGAAGATTAGTTTTATCTAGCCTTATTGATTATTCAGGGACCCACAATACAATTTCACTGGTTAAAATTACCCCCAACCTCAGCCAGTTATTTACCCTTATCCCTAGTGTCTTTACATATTAATTACTTCTATTCATTAATTTTTAAACCTAGTATATGCACTTATGCAAGTCATCTAAATTCCATTTTGAACTAAGGATATAAAGAGGCAAACAAATGTGTGTACGATTTTTTTCAACATATTTGAGTGTTACTATAGAAACACAGATCATAGATGCTTGACACAGATGGTCACCGCAACTGGAAGAAAGGAGGGAGGCTTCCCAGTGGCAGCTACTCTTGCACAGAGGCTTAGATCCTTTGCAGTAGCTGTTTTCTCTCCTTGAGATGCTGCACCCTCAAGTCTTGATGCTTATTGTCATGCAAATCACAGCTTAAATATCATCTTTTCTGAGAAACCTTTTTGAAAAACCTCTTGAATTTCACCCTCAGCATACCCTTTATCATATCATTCTGTTTTATTTACTTCATATTTTAATATGACATGAAAATCTCTTCTCTATATGTTGTTCATTTGTTTATTATCTGTCTCTAACACTATTTACTGTGAATTTTCAGAGGCCCCATTTTCTGAGAAAGGAACATGCTCTGCTCCCCTCATTACAGACTAGATAATCATATAATGTCATTTAAAAACTGCATACACACATGCAGTTTACACCAATGGAAAAAAAATCAATTATTGATGCACTGAAAACTATTGTCCTTCCAACCAGTGCCAGAAAATAATAGAATATTCAGTATAAACTACATTCGGAAGCTAATACATGACACTTGCATTTCAAAAATTAAACTGCAGATGAACTATTTTCAGTGCTGTTTCTGGTTAGTAAAATATTTTTCAATAACATTATATTGAACATCTGTGAACATGAACTCACCAAATTATAACAACATATATTTTCTAGCAATAAAACTCATATATTCAGTAAGAAGTTATTAAATAAAACCAGGTTTTTATTTACCCTCCATGCTATAAAATCATGTTAAAAATATCCCTGTATTTTATGCCAAATACAAGCATCACAGTAATCCAGTAATGATTCTCTATATACTAAAGAACCATTGGATTTACAGCTGGGTGATTTTTCCAGGGGCTACCACAGAACTACAACAGCAATTTTGGTATTTCAGCCAAATTCCTCTTAAACTTCAACTACTCTTTGGATGGGCTTCATGAATGTTATTAAAGTTCTGAGAATCTCTTGTATGATAATGAAAATATTCTTATGTATGCCTCTTTTTGTTCTCAGTATATTATATCAGGAATTTTTGCAATAGTAGCAGAGAAGAAACGTTCACCAATGTTGGTAAGTCAAAATGATTAAAACAATTTCATGCTGTGTTAGGTGTAAGAGCCCTGGCCTCAGAAAATGGTCAACTCA
Source organism: Pan paniscus (assembly GCF_029289425.2). NCBI lineage: Eukaryota > Metazoa > Chordata > Mammalia > Primates > Hominidae > Pan > Pan paniscus. The sequence continues at coordinate 61,776,659 of NC_073258.2, forward strand.
TGGGTTGATTAGAAAAATTTAGCAACAACAGTATAGGCTTTTAAAAATAAAGTTTTATTAGAAAGAAAGAATGCTGCAGGAGAGTGCAGCAGGACATCTCAGCAGGGGAGGACTGAGCATGCCACAGTGGATTTTTCCTTAGGGGTATTTATGGACCTTAAAGCGGGAGCTTAAGGGTAATATGCATGTTAAACGATTACATTTGCAGACATTTTGGTGCCTTAATGTCAGAACGTAGCATGAGTTTAGGCATGCATGCATTCCAGAGATATATAGAAATTCTAGTTACTTATAAATTTTAAGTTGAAAAGAGGCCTGGAACTAGGTGCCGACTTTAGATAATAGGGAAACCTAATTACTTCTAAATTACTCAAGTAAGGAATTTTTTGTCTCGGATGACCGGCTTGATGGTCACCAGGTGGTCTTCACCCTCCTCATTTCAGAGAAAAAAATTTAATTTGTCAGAAACAACGATATCTGTAAGGAGTACATATCATTGTTTCTTAAACAGTGCAAGTCTATCCAAAATACTGCTTTAGAATACTTTACGGTATTTTTAAATGGGTATACTACAACAGAATTATTTGCTAATATTCTAAAACACCAAAATAATACAGGATGCATGAAGCAAACTAGAAAGTCAGATATGGAAATTTAAATAAAATATATTATTCATTTCAAATTAAGATATCAAGTATGATAGAACAAATGTATATAGATACATTGAAACAGTGGGAGAGAAAAATATGATTAGAATAATAATGTTAAGATTTATTGGATGGCTTCTATGCGCCAGATGCCTTACGAAGTTTTGGGATAATAGCTCACAGCACAGCAAACCCTATCAGGTTGATAATATTATATACCTATTTTATAGATAAGGAAACTGAGATACCAAGAGCATATGCAACTATCCCTAGATGTATATTAATTAATAGATCTAGATTTTGTAAGGGATGGAGCTGAACTTTGAATCAAGTAACCTTAGGTTAAGAATTCAAACACTTAATCATTGCTTAGGGAATATGGCAGAAGGAACAAATGCTTAGACTAAGAAGGCATTGGGTGGGAAGAATCAGAGAGGGCTAAACAGGAAGTCTTGGTTAAGAATAAGATAGGATCCAAGTTCTCTGTGAGCTCAGCAAAACAAAGTAAAGTGACGCATGGTATTTATTTACATTTATTCACATATCTATCTTTTGTTTCTCTTCATTTATTTCCGTATTTCAGCATTTCAAATTGGGATTACTTTCTCTCTGGCTGAGATATTCCCTCAACTTGTTTTTGCACAAAAATCCTGGCAATAAATTCTCTCAGCTTTTGGCAGTTTGAAAACCACCTTATATTGTCTTTGTTTTGAAAGATTCTTTAGCTGTATATAGCATTCTAGGTTGGCAATTATTTTATTTTACTTCAGCACTTTAAAGATGTCATTCTATTGTGTTCTGGCTTACATCTTTGCCATTGTGAAGTTTATGTTTGTTTTAGCTTCTCAGACTACTTTTACAGTTTTCTCTTTTAGTTTTTAAAAGATTTACTATGATGTACTTAAATATGGTTTGCTTTATATTTATCTCATTTGGAATTTGCCAAATACATGTATCTACATAGGTTGACTATCTGGGTTGACATTTTTCATCAAATTCTGAATATTGTCACCCATTTTCTCTTCAAATATTGCTTTTTCAAAATTGCCTTTCTATTTCCCCCTACCTCCAGGATTCCAATTATATGTATGTTAGATATTTTCACTGTATAGACATATCTCTTACACTTTTTTCTTTTTCTTTTATTCTTCTTCTCTTTACTTCAATTTCAACATTTTTCTCTTGCCCTTTGCTTCCAGTCATTAATGCTGTTGGCTATTGTGTCTAATATGCTGTTAAACTCAGTTACAGAGTTCTCCATTTCAGTGAATGTATTTTTCTTTTTTTTTAATTTTTTTATTATACTTTAAGTTTTAGGGTACATGTGCACACATGCAGGTTAGTTACATATGTATACATGTGCCATGTTGGTGTGCTGCACTCATTAACTCATCATTTAACATTAAGTATATCTCCTAATGCTATCCCTCCCCCCTCCCCCCACCCCACAACAGGCCCTGGTGTGTGATGTTCCCCTTCCTGTGTCCATGTGTACTCACTGTTCAATTCCCACCTATGAGTGAGAACATGCAGTGTTTGGTTTTTTGTCCTTGTGATAGTTTGCTGACAATGATGGTTTCCAGCTTCATCCATGTCCCTACAAAGGACAAGAACTCATCATTTTTTATGGCTGCATAGTATTCCATGGTGTTTATGTGCCACATTTTCTTAATCCAGTCTATCATTGTTGAACATTTGGGTTGGTTCCAAGTCTTTGCTATTGTGAATAGTGCTGCAATAAACATACGTGTGCATGTGTCTTTGTAGCAGCATGATTTATAATCCTTTGGGTATATACCAGTAATGGGATGCCTGGGTCAAATGGTATTTCCAGTTCTAGATCCCTGAGGAATCGCCACACTGACTTCCACAATGGTTGAACTAGTTTACAGTCCCACCAACAGGGTAAAAGTGTTCCTATTTCTCCACATCCTCTCCAGCACCTGTTGTTTCCTGACTTTTTAATGATCGCCATTCTAACTGGTGTGAGATGGTATCTCATTGTGGTTTTGATTTGCATTTCTCTAATGGCCAGTGATGATGAGCATTTTTTCATGTGTCTTTTGGCTGCATAAATGTCTTCTTTTGAGAAGTGTCTGTTCATATCCTTCACCCACTTTTTGATGGGGTTGTTTGTTTTTTTCTTGTAAATTTGTTTGAGTTCATTGTAGATTCTGGATATTAGCCCTTTGTCAGATGAGTAGATTGCAAAAATTTTCTCCCATTCTGTAGGTTGCCTATTCACTCTGATGGTAGTTTCTTTTGCTGTGCAGAAGCTTTTTAGCTTAATTAGATCCCATTCATCAATTTTGGCTTTTGTTGCCATTGCTTTTGGTGTTTTAGACATGAAGTCCTTGCCCATGCCTATGTCCTGAATGGTATTGCCTAGGTTTTCTTCTAGGGTTTTTATGGTTTTAGGTCTAACATGTAAGTCTTTAATCCATCTTGAATTAATTTTAGTATAAGGTGTAAGGAAGGGGTCCAGTTTCAGCTTTCTACATATGGCTAGCCAGTTTTCCTAGCACCATTTATTAAATAGGGAATCCTTTCCCCATTGCTTGTTTTTCTCAGGTTTGTCAAAGATCAGATGGTTGTAGATATGCGGCATTATTTCTGAGGGCTCTGTTCTGTTCCATTGGTCTATATCTCTGTTTTGGTACCAGTACCATTCTGTTTTGGTTACTGTAGCCTTGTAGTATAGTTTGAAGTCAGGTAGCATGATGCCTCCAGCTTTGTTCTTTTGGCTTAGGATTGACTTGGCAATGCGGGCTTTTTTATGGTTCCATATGAACTTTAAAGTAGTTTTTTCCAATTCTGTGAAGAAAGTCATTGGTAGCTTGATGGGGATGGCATTGAATCTAATGTATTTTTCAATTCTAGAACTTCCGCTTGATTCCATTTCTAGTTTCTAATTATTCTGTGAAACTTTCTATCTGTTCATCTATTTTATCCATTTTTTCTATTTTCTTGAACATATTAATAGGAGTTATCTTAAAGTCCTTATTAGTTTTAAGTCTACTAACTGGATCCCTGTTTCTATTATTTTTGTTTCCCTAGTGTTTTTTTTTAAATATGGCCATGTCTTTTAACATGTCTAGTAATTTTTTATTAAGTACTCAAAAATATATATTAAAAAGTACAGCAATGTCAGCTGATGCTTAGTTCTTCCAGAGTGAGCTCACTCATCTCTCTCCAAGGTTGATAAATCAGAACCAAGGCTGAATGGCAGTTAGTTCATATACTTCTAATTTATCTTCTAATTATAGCATATAACCCTCCAAGGTTTTCAACTGAGAACATGGTATGTCTTCAAGTAACTTCCCTCTTGCAGTCCTGAACCATGTTTTATCAGCACAATTACATGGCCAAAAACTCTGTTCTGTTTCTCAGCTGCTTTCTTCTTAATTCCTTCTCCTACTGACCAGAAAGGCATCAAAATCTGGCTAGCATGTTAATAGAAAAATTTGTTATGAAGCTTAGTCATTTCTCTGACCCCTTCTTCTACTCAGGAGCTTATCTCCTCAGGTTTACGTGTTCTTTCCAGGCCTGAAAGAACACAAAAATGCTATAGTGATTCCTCTCTCCCCTAGCAACTCCTACTTAATCTGAAACCTCAACCTCTTGCCCTGGCAAATGCTCCCAAAGGCCAACATGGTGAAACCCCATCTCTACTAAAAATACAAAAATTAGCTGGGTGTGGTGGCAGACACCTGTAATCCCAGCTACTCGGGAGGCTGAGGCAGGAGAATCACTTGAACCCAGGAGGTGGAGGTTGCAGAGAGCTGAGATCATGCCATTGCACTCCCACCTGGACAACAAGAGTGAAACTCTGTCTCAAAAAAAAAAAAAAAAAAAGAGAAAAGAAAAGAAAAATTACCTGTAGAACCAACATCTTCTCACCTTTCTGTGGCTTTCTTAGGATTCACAATCCCTTTATATTCCTGAATGTTTTAGAAGTTTTCTGATGCTTTTATATAGATGAAATACTTTTTGTACTATATCATGCTTTTCTAGTTGCTTTCAGAGGGAACACTAGTCTGCCATACCTTTTTTGTCATACCAGAAGCATAAGTCTTGTCAATGTTTTTATGCCTATTGGATCTCATTGTTTTCTTTCTGATATTGATTATTTGTGTGCTCACTTTGTCTTGGTTAGTCACACCAGGGATAAACGAACTGCAAAAAAACCCTAAAAATTAACCTATAAAATGTATGCCTTTGAAAACTACAGTGTACTGAAAGAATACATAAGAGGAAATAGAATATATTGATAGTCCTATAACTATTAAATGAATTAAATCTATAGTTAGCAACATTCCCACACAAGATAAATTTAAGCTGTGATGGCTTCACAAACAAATTCTATCAAATACTTATGACATCAGTCTTAAATTATTTCAGAGAATATAAAAGAAAGTGGACTTCTCAGCATATATTATGAGGTCAGTAAGCCTTGAAGTCAAGATCAGGCAGAGACATGATGAGAAATAGAAAATAAAGGCAAATATCATGTATACATGTACATATAAGCAAAAATTCTAAACCAAATATGAATAAATCAAATTAATTATTATATAGGCAATATAATATGATTTAAAAAGTTATTTTTATTACGGGATATAAGGTTGATATAATAGTAAAAATTTAAAAATGTAACTTGTTACATTAGTAGAATAAAGGAGAAAACACATATCAGCATCTCAGTAGATAGTGCAAATGCAGTTGATAAAATTTAAAATCATTCATACTGTTTTTAAATCTTAGAAAGTTAGGTGTAGAAAAATGTAAATCAAACATTATATATCATGCTAAAACAATAAGAGCTTTCTCTTTAATCAAGAATAAAACAAAAATGCCAGTACCAAGATGGTTCACTTAGGCCCAATGATAATCACAAAGAAAAACAACACAGAAGATACACATGAGATTGCTTTTTAAGTTTTTAAGTTAAAGTGTATCACTACAAAAATCAACAAATCACAGAGGAAGAAAACAAGATTGGAAGAAAAAAACAAAGGAACTACAAAATAGTCCATAAATAATTAACAAAGTGACAATAGTAAGTCCTTTCCAATGAATAATTACTTTAAATGTAAATGGATTAAATTCTCCATCAAAACACATGAAGTGACTGGATGAATAAAAACAAGACCTAACTATCTGCTGCATAGAAGAGACTCACTTTAGCCTTGAGGACACACATGAACTAAAAGTGAATAGATGGAAAAAAATATTCCTTGCAAATAATAACCAAAAAAGACCAAGAATAGCTATGCTTATATCAGACAAAATAGACTCAAAGACAAACACTGTAAAATGAGCCAAAGAAGGCAATTATAAACTAACAAAGGGGTCAATTTATCAAGATAATATAACAATTGTACATATATATGCATCCAATATCAGAGCACCTAAATGTACAAAAGGGAATATTAATATATTTGAAGAGAAGATAAAAATAGAATGCAATACAATAGTAGGGGACTCAGCACAAAGTTAGTAGAAGTAAGGAAATAATAAAGATCAAAACAGAAATAAATAAGAGACTAGAAAAATAATATAAAAAATAACCAAATGAAGATTTGTTTTCATAAAAAGATACATAAAATCAACAAAACTTTAGCTAAGACTTTAGCTAGACTAAAAAACCTTTAGCTAGACTAAAAAAAGACATAAAATTTGAAATGAAAGAAACATTGCAACTGATACCACAGAAATAAAAGAATCATAAGACACTACTATGAATAATTACACATCAACAAATTGGGTAACCTAGAAGAAATGAATGCATTACTAGAAATATAAAGCCAAGCAAGACTGACTCCTAAATAAATAGAAAATCTGAATAGACCAATAATGAGTAAGGAGATAGAGTCAGTAATAAAAAGTCTCTTATCAGAGAAAATTCCAGGACCTGATTGCTTCACTGCTGAAATATACCAAACATTTAAAGAACTAACAACAATCCTTCTTCAAATATTTTTTAAAAATTGAAGGAGAATAATTTCAAACTGATTTTACAAGGCCAGCATTACCCAGATACCAAAGCCAGAAAAAAACACTGTGAGAAAAGAAAATTAAAGGCCAGTATCCCTAGTGAACATAGATGCAAAAATTCTGAACAAAATTCTAGCAAAACAGTTTCAATAACACATTAAAGGGAACATTCTGCATCCCACATGGCACCCCCAGGACTAAGAACTAGAATGTACAATATCCGCGGTCACCAGCAACCCCTCCCCTTTGCCCAGCAGAGCCACTATGCACTAAGCATGCCCTCCCGTAAAACAAGGACCAGCCCTCCTGGGACCCACCACCACTGATGATTCTACTGCCTCAACCACCAGAGAAAATATGCACCATGAACATTCCCCAGGGTCCAAGGATAAGACTGTCCATCACCCACCATCACCAGTGACCTTGCTCAATTAACCTGCCGAGCAACCAGGTGCCACATGTACTCCTGGAGTCCAAAGACTGGCTCATCTGATGGCCCAGAAAAACTGCACCACTAAAGTCATAAATACCTGCAGTCTCTGTGCACAAACAGACACCATTGACATTGGTTACAGTCAAAGAAATCACACAGAGACCACTATTAAAAGAAAATTAAATCACACTGAAAGAAATCACCCAGAACCACCAAAGTACCCTACTCACACAACACTGTAGAACACATCTAGAAGAAAAAGATTTCACCTATAAAAAAGCTACTCCATATAATTGGAAGAGGCACTTTTCCACAAGATGCACAGATATGAAAGTACAGACACACACACACACACACACACACACACACAAACCATGAAAAAGCAAGTAAACCTGAAACCTTCAAAGAACACAATAATTCTCCAGTAGCAGAACCCAAGTAAAAGGCAATCTATGAAATGCATGAAAAGGAATTCAAAATAATAACTTTAAGGCACTCAGTGAGATACAATGGAATACAGATAGACAATTCAGTGAAACAAAAAATATTATGATCTAAATGAAAAATTCAACAGAGATAGATATCATAAAAAACAAACAGAAATCTTAAAGCTGAAGAATTCAATCAATGATATAAAAAATACAATTGAGAACTTCAACAATAGACTAACTCAAGCGGAAGAAAGAATTTCCAAACTTGAAAACAGGTATTTTGAAATAATCCAATCAGACTAAATAAAAAGAAAAAACAATTTAAAGAAATGAAGAAACTCTTTGAGACTTATGGAACACTCTTAAGCAAACAAATATTTGCACTATGGGGTTTTTGGAAGGAAAACAGATTAGGAAAGGCATAGAAAACCTGTGTAATGAAATAGTAGCTTAACACTTCCCAAGTCTTGGGAGAAATATGAACATCCAGAGTCCAGGAAGCTTGAGTGTCTCCAATAGACAACCCAGAAATGTCCACTCCAAGGAACGTTAGAGTCAAAGTGTTAAAAGTCAAAGACACCCATCCCTCTAGGCTCAATTTGCTTCCATAAGAGGCTTTAGTCCTAGGGGAACTGTCAGACCCTGTGGTCTTCCACATCAGACAGAGCTGGTCTGACTTGGGCCCTCCTTGGTTTGATGGCCTCTCCCAGGGTCCCAGTCTGGCCATGCCTGCTTACAGAGCAGTCTTGGATGCCCTGGGAGACCCACACCATAGCTTCTGCACCAGTGGACAGTGCCTGACTGGTGGAGAGCTCCAGTGAGGTGGCCCCTATAGCCGTGCACCAACCCACACATTCCCTCCTCATACTACAGATTCCCACAAGCAAATCCCCACATCACTTTGATGGCACATGTCTGCGAAGGTAGGTTTTGCTTTACTGGCCCCGCCAGCATTCAGGAGTGCAGTATGCTTTCCCACTCTTGCCGACCATAATTGCAGATAAAGCCTTGAAGGGCAAAGGGTCAGTAAGCCCCACCCCAACAAGCACCCAACCCTTGCACTAACACTGCACAGATAACAGGGGATCCTCCCACACCCTAAGTGATCACTCTGGCTTGCAGAGCACAGAGAAGGCACTCAGACCTGCACTGGCCAGCACCCTGTCCCAAGCCAACACCACCTCCATTGCAACAGGGCACACAGTCTCCAGCAGGGGACCCCAGCTGCCTTGCCTCTGCCACTGTTGTGAATGCCCACAGGGAGGCAGACACCCTGCATCTACTAATATTCTGCTACAGATGCTGCACCTCAGTGCCCCCAGCACAGTGGAATCCAAACCTCAAGGAGCCAGAGAACAAAGTTGGGGCCCAATACAAGTCCTCCAGAGTTAGAGCAGGCAGTTCGTGGATTGAGAGCTGAGCACTGGCCCCCTAAAATCTCCCAGAAATGAAGCCAGTCAGCTGAATCCACCTTATACCACAATCAAACCCTCAAGGTCATCAAATAGGATAAAAGAAAAAAAAAATCCAAAGGTCAGCAACCTCTAAGACTGAAGGTAGATAATCCCCTAAAGATGAAACAGAACCAGTGCAAGAATGCTGAAAACTCAAAAAGCCAGTGTGCCTTCTTTCCTCCAAAGGACCACATTACCTCTCCAGCAAGGGTTCAGAACTGGGCTGAGGCTGAAATGACAGAAATATAATTCAGAATATGGATAGAAACAAAGTTCATTAAGCTACAAGAGTATGTTATAACTCAATGCAAGGAAGCTAAAAATCATAATAAAACATTGCAGGAGCTGACAGACAAAATAGACACTACAAGAATTTCATAATGTAAACACAAGTATTAATAACAAAATAAACCGAGCAGAGGAAAGAATCTTAGAGCTTGAAGACTGGCTTTCTGAAAAAAGACAGGCAGACAAGAATAGAGAGAAAAGAATGAAAAGGAATGAACAAAACCTCCAAGAAAATAAGGGATAATGTAGAGACTGGATCTATGACTGATTGATGTACCTGAAAGATATGGTTGGTTCTATGCAGAGAACAGAACCAATCTGGAAAACATATATCATGATATCATCCATGAGAACTTCCTCAATATAGCGAGGGAGACCAACATTAAAATTCAGGAAATGCAGAGAACTCCAGTAAAATACTCTACAAGAAGATCATCCACAAGACACACAATCATCAGATTCTTCCAACACCAATATGAGGAGAAAAACATATATTAAAGGCAGTGAGAGAGAAAGGCCAAGTCATGTACAAAGGGAAGCCCATCAGACTAACAACAGACCTCTCAGATGAAATACAACAAGCCAGAAGAGACTGGAGGACAATATTCAATATTCATAAAGAAAAGAAATTTCAAACCAGAATTTTATATCCAGCCAAACTAAGCTTCATAAGTGAAGGAGAAACACGATTCTTTTTAGACAAGCAAATGCTGAGGGAATTTGTTACCACCAGACCTGCCTAACAAGAGCTCCTGAAGAAGGCACTAAACATGGACAAGACCATTACCAGCCACTACAAAAACACACTGAAGTACACAAACCAGTGACACTATGAAGTGACCACATAAACAAGTTGACAAAATAACCAGCTAACATGATGATGACAGGATCAAATACACACATATCAATATTAATCTTAAATGTAAAAGTGACAAGCTGGATAAGGAACCAAGACCCACCAGTATGCGGTCTTCAAGAGATCCATCTCACATACAATGACATACACAGGCTCAAAATAAACAGATGGAGAAAAATCTACCAAACAAATGGTAAACAGAAAAAAGCAGGGGTTGCAATCCTACTGTCTGGCAAAACAGACTTTAAACCAACAAAGATCAAAATAGACAAAGTAGGGCATTACATAATGATAAAGGGGAAGTCAGGAGGTATATGGAAAATTTCTGCTCAACTTTTCCATTAACCTAAAACAGCTCTTAAAAAATTACCTATTTTGGCCAGCCACAGTGGCTGACGCCTGTAATCCCAGCACTTTGGGAGGCCGAGGTGGGCAGATCACAAGGTCAAGAGATCAAGACCATCCTGGCCAACATGGTGAAACCCCGTCTCTACTAAAAATAAAAAAATTAGCTGGGTATGGTGGCACATGCCTGTAGTCCCAGCTACTCGGGAGGCTGAGGCAGGAGAATCGCTTGAACCCAGGAGGCAGAGATTTCAGTAAGCCAGGATCGCACCGCTGCACTCTAGCCTGGCAACAGAGTGAGACTCCATCTAAAAAAAAAAAAAAAAACTATTTTTAGAAAGTCAACTTGATCCCAAAATATATGTGTAAATAAAAAAGGCTGCAATGATCTTGAAGAAAAACAGTGTGGATGTACTCTCTCAAATTTTAAGACTTATTAAAACTTTAAAAAGACAGTATGATATTATCACTCAAATAGACCAATAAATAGAACAGAATAGTTTCCAGAAACAGACACATGCTTACATAGACATTTGATTTCTGACCAAGGTGGCGCTGCAGAGCAATGGGAACCAAGCAGCCTTTTCAGTAATTAGAGCCATCTGAATGTGACTCATGTGAAAAGAATGAAACTTTAGTCCTACCGTACCCCATACACACTCAAAAAAGTCAGTTTCAAGAAGATTTCAGATATAAATGTGAAAAGTAAAATTAAATGCTTCTAGATGATAAGTGTATATTTTCATGATTTTGTGGTGGGTAAAAATTTCCTAAACCAGATATAAACAGGAAAACACATTAAAATTAGAAACTTTGATTCACCAAATGGCACTATTCACAAAAACTAGGTAAGCCACACAGGGAAAGTTAATTTCACATTTATCACCAGTGAAAGACTTGTATCCACAATATATCAAGAACTTCTAAAAATCAATAAAAAGTGCAGATAGCCCAATAAAAATAGACAAAATCCTTGAGCAGCCACCTTATACAAAATGATATTCAAATGGCCAATACATTCATTAAAATATAATTAAACTGAAAAGGGAACCCTTATACGCTGTTGTTGGGAATGTAAATTGGTACAGCCATTATGGAAGACAGTATGGGGATTCCTCAAGAAATTACACATGAAACTACCACATAACCCAGCAATCCCTCTTTTACCAAAGGGAATGAAATCAGCAAATCATAGACATATCTGTACTCTCATTTTCATTGCAGCATTATTCACTATAGCGTATATTTGGAAACAACCTGTGTCCATCAATGATGAATGGATAAAGAAACTGGTACACACACACACACACACACACATACACACACACACACACACATACACAATGGAATATTGTTAAGCCTTAAAAAAAAAAAAAGGAAATACTGCCATTTGCAACAATGGATGAACCTGAGGAACACTGTGCTAAGTGAAATAGGCTATACACAAAAATAAAAAGAAGGTATGATCTCACATATATGTGGAATCTAATAAACAAAAAATACATTGAAACAGAGAGTAGGACAGTGATAATCAGAGGCAGAGAGGGGAGGAAATGGGGAGAAGTAGATCAAAAGGTGCAAACTTGCAGTGATGTAGGATGAATAAGCCTAGAGATCTAATGTACAGCATGAGGACTATAGGTGATAACGTATATTTAAAATTTGCTCAGTGAATAGATTTTAAGTGGTCTTACCACAAAAGAAGTAGTTATGTGATGTGATGGACATGATCTTTTGCGTGACAGTAGTAATCATTACACTATGTATATGTGTATCAAAACATCATACTGTATAACTCAAATACATCACAAAATGGTACAGCTGTTTTGTAAGTTTGGCAGAAATGATAAAAATAGAAAAAAATAAAAGTGATATGCTTAAGCTCATTAAAAATTAGGAAAATAAAGGGGCGGCTCGGCGGAACCAGCCCCGGCTGGGCAGCAGCGGGGATGCCGGGGGCCGGGGCCAGGGCTTTCCGGGCTTCCGTGAGGCCGCCGTGGGCCCCATCTTCCGGCGGTCGCGGAGTTTGTGGTGATTGTTGCTGCCGCCGCCACCGCCCCGGCTGCCATCTCCTCCTCCTGGGCCGCCGCCTCCTCCTCTTCCTCCTCCTCCTGGGCCGGGCTGATCCCCTCCCCGCTGCCGCCTCCTCCTGGGCTGGGCCCGCGGTGTCTCGTCCCCTCGCGGAGCCGCTCCTGCCGCCGCCGCCACCGCCGCCTCCTCATTCATCCTCGTGCACCATAGGCGGCACAGGCACCAAGATGTCCAACCGAGTGGTCTGCCGAGAAGCCAGTCACGCCGGGAGCTGGTACACAGCCTCAGGTCACATACTCGTCCTGAGCCGGCTTCAGCCTGTCCGCGCAGAAGTCTCCCGGAGCCATGGCCTAGTACTCTTATGTGAAGTCTAGCAAGCTCATGCTCAAGGGAACCGAGTAAGAAGAAAAAGAGCAAAGATAAGAAGAGAAAAAGAGAAGAAGATGAAGAAACCCAGCTTGATATGTTGGAATCTGGTGAACAGTAACAAACTTTGGTGAAATTTCAGGAACCATAGCCATTGAAATGGATGAGGGAACCTATATACATGCACTCGACAATGGTCTTTTTACCCTGGGAGCTCCACACAAAGAAGAATCGCCCTGAAATCTGGCTATGGAAAATATCTTGGTATAAATTCAGATGAACTTGTTGTTGGGCATTCAGATGCAATTGGACCAAGAGAACAATGGGAACCAGCCTTTCAAAATGGGAAAATGGCTTTGTTGGCCTCAAATAGCTGCTTTATTAGATGCAATGAAGCAGGGGACATAGAAGCAAAAAGTAAAACAGCAGGAGAAGAAGAAATGATCAAGATTAGATCCTGTGCTGAAAAAGAAACCACGAAAAAAGATGACATTCCAGAAGAAGACAAAGGAAATGTAAAACAATGTGAAATCAATTATGTAAAGAAATTTCAGAGCTTCCAAGACCACAAACTTAAAATAAGTAAAGAAGAGAGTAAAATTCTTAAAAAGGCTCAGAAAGATGGATTTTGGCATGAGACGCTTCTGGACAGCCGCCTGACTTGGCCTCCCAAAGTGCCGAGAGTGCAGCCTCTGCCCAGCCACCACCCCGTCTGGGAAGTGAGGAGTGTCTCTGCCTGGCCGCCTATCGTCTGGGATGTGAGGAGCCCCTCTGCCTGGCTGCCCAGTCTGGAAAGTGAGGAGCGTCGCTGCCTGGCCGCCATCCCATCTAGGAAGTGAGGAGCGCCTCTTCCGGGCCGCCATCCCATCTAGGAAGTGAGGAGCGTCTCTGCCCGGCCGCCCATCATCTGAGATGTGGGGAGCGCCTTTGCCCTGCCGCCCCGTCTGGGATGTGAGGAGCGCCCCTGCCCGGCCGCAACCCCGTCTGGGAGGTGAGGAGCATCTCTGCCCAGCCGCCCCGTCTGAGAAGTGAGGAGACCCTCCGCCTGGCAACTGCCTCGTCTGAGAAGTGAGGAGCCCCTCCGCCCGGCAGCTGCCCCATCTGAGAAGTGAGGAGCCCCTCCGCCTGGCAGCCACCCCGTCTGGGAAGTGAGGAGCGTCTCTGCCCGGCAGCCACCCCGTCCGGGAGGGAGGTGGGGGTCAGCCCCCGCCAGGCCAGCCGCCCCGTCCAGGAGGGAGTTGGGGGGTCAGTCCCCCGCCTAGCCAGCTGCCCCATCCGGGAGGTGAGGGGCACCTCTGCCCAGCCGCCCCTACTGGGAAGTGAGGAGCCCCTCTGCCCGGCCAGCCGCCCCGTCCGGGAGGGAGGTGGGGGGGTCAGCCCCCCGCCCAGCCAGCCGCCCCATCCGGGAGGGAGGTGGGGGGGTCAGCCCCCCGCCCGGCCAGCCGCCCCATCCGGGAGGGAGGTGGGGGGTCGGCCCCCCGCCCGGCCAGCCACCCCGTCCGGGAGGTGAGGGGCGCCTCTGCCCAGCCGCCCCTACTGGGAAGTGAGGAGCCCCTCTGCCCGGCCAGCCGCCCTGTCCGGGAGGTGGGGGGGTCAGCCCCCCCCCGGCCAGCCACCCCATCCGGGAGGGAGGTGGGGGGTCGGCCCCCCGCCCGGCCAGCCACCCCGTCCGGGAGGTGAGGGGCGCCTCTGCCCAGCCGCCCCTACTGGGAAGTGAGGAGCCCCTCTGCCCGGCCAGCCGCCCCGTCCGGGAGGGAGGTGGGGGGGTCAGCCCCCCCCGGCCAGCCGCCCCATCTGGGAGGGAGGTGGGGGGTCAGCCCCCCGCCCGGCCAGCCTCCCCATCGGGGAGGTGAGGGGCGCCTCTGCCCGGCTGCCCCTACTGGGAAGTGAGGAGCACCTCTGCCCGGCCAGCCGCCCCATCCGGGAGGGAGGTGGGGGGGTCAGCCCCCCGCCCAGCCAGCCACCCCGTCCGGGAGGGAGGTGGGGACGTCAGCCCCCTGCCCGGCCAGCCACCTGGTCCAGGAGGTGAGGGGCGCCTCTGCCCGGCCACCCCTACTGGGAAGTGAGGAGCCCCTCTGCCCGGCCAGCCGCCCCGTCCGGGAGGGAGGTTGGGGGGTCAGCCCCCTGCCCGGCCAGCCGCCCCGTCCGGGAGGGAGGTTGGGGGGTCAGCCCCCTGCCCGGCCAGCCGCCCCGTCCGGGAGGGAGGTGGGGGGGTCAGCGCCCCGCCCGGCCAGCCGCCCCATCTGGGAGGTGAGGGGAGCCTCTGCCCGGCCGCCCCTACTGGGAAGTGAGGAGCCCCTCTGCCCGGCCAGCCGCCCCACCTGGGAGGGAGGTGGGGGGGTCAGCCCCCCACCCGGCCAGTCGCCCCGTCCGGGAGGGAGGTGGGGGGGTCAGCCCCCCGCCCAGCCAGCCACCCCATCCGGGAGGGAGGTTGGGGGGTCAGCCCCCTGCCCGGCCAGCCGCCCCATCCGGGAGGGAGGTGGGGGGGTCAGCGCCCCGCCCGGCCAGCCGCCCCGTCTGGGAGGTGAGGGGAGCCTCTGCCCGGCCACCCCTACTGGGAAGTGAGGAGCCCCTCTGCCTGGCCACCACCCCGTCTGGGAGGTGTACCCAACAGCTCATTGAGAACGGGCCATGATGACAATGGCGGTTTTGTGGAATAGAAAGGGGGGAAAGGTGGGGAAAAGATTGAGAAATCGGATGGTTGCCGTGTCTGTGTGGAAAGAAGTAGACATGGGAGACTTTTCATTTTATTCTGTACTAAGAAAAATTCTTCCGCCTTGGGATCCTGTTGATCTGTGACCTTACCCCCAAACCTGTGCTCTCTGAAACATGTGCTGTGTCCACTCAGGGTTAAATGGATTAAGGGCGGTGCAAGATGTGCTTTGTTAAACAGATGCTTGAAGGCAGCATGCTCGTTAAGAGTCATCACCACTCCCTAATCTCAAGTACCCAGGGACACAAACACTGCGGAAGGCCGCAGGGTCCTCTGCCTAGGAAAACCAGAGACCTTTGTTCACTTGTTTCTTTGTTCACTTGTTTATCTGCTGACCTTCCCTCCACTATTGTCCTATGACCCTGCCAAATCCCCCTCTGTGAGAAACACCCAAGAATGATCGATCAATTAAAAAAAAAAAAAAGACCCTGTCCCCTCCAAAATAAATAAATAAATAAATAAATAAAAATAAAGGAAAAAAAAAAAAAAAAGAAATACTACAGCAAACTTGCCAGAATGGTTAACTTATTGGCAAGAATGTAAAACAACTACTAGTGGAAGTTTAAATTTCTACAACCACTGGAAATTTGTTTGACCATATCTTCCAGAGTTGAACACATGTTTACCCTATGACTGAGTAATTCTACTTCTAGATATAGGCCTATCAGAAATGCTTACATATGTTTTATGAAAGGAAATACAAGTTTATAGCCTCCTTTTTCACAGTGGCCAAAACTGGAAATAACCCAAATGTGCATTGGTAAAAATATGGATAGACAAATTATAGCACACTGATAGAATGGAAAATAACATAGCAATGAAAATGAACAAAACTACTACTAAACATAACAACATTGATGGATTTCATACAAACATAATTTTGAGTGAAAGCAACAAGGCACAAAACGGTACATACTGCATGATTATATTTATATAAAGTTCAAAAATAGACAAAACAAATCAATGGTATTGGAAGTCAGCTAGT
This sequence comes from Pan paniscus, assembly GCF_029289425.2. Lineage (NCBI taxonomy): Eukaryota > Metazoa > Chordata > Mammalia > Primates > Hominidae > Pan > Pan paniscus. Next base: position 61,793,205 of record NC_073258.2, read on the forward strand.
GGTTTCTCTTATGGAGGAGGATGGGAATAGGGAATGAAAAGAGATATAAGTGATTTCTGGGTTGCTGAATATGTTTGGTGTCTTGATATGGGTGGTGGCTACATGAATGCTTACACTTTGTAATGATTCTCTGAGCTGCATACTTTAGAATGCATGTTATGCATCAATGTTTATTTTTAAAACTATTTCAATGTAATTTACCACATTAAAGGATAAGAAAATATTTGGTCATCTTAAAAGATGTCAAAAAATAATTCAACACAATTTGTAATCATTCATGGTAAAAAGCTATTAGGAATATCTAGGAATGTCCTTTTGATGACAAAAATATTTATTAAAAATTTACAGCAAATATACTTGATAATGCAACCTTAGAAGCATTCCTATTAAAACGAGGCACAAGACAAGAATAAATACTTTCATTGTTACTACTCAGTATAGAAATTTGACATCCTGGTTAATGAAATAAGACCAAAAAAAGTCAGAAATATAAATATTGGAAAGGAAGAGCCAAAACTCACTATTTTAAGATGGTAGGCATGGCTTCTCCTGGGGCCTTGGAAAAGACCTGTGCAATTGAGAAGCTCAGACACAAGTGCCTTTAGCTTCATTGTAATCTGCCCCTGCAGACAACATTGGGTTTATTCATGATGTCAGTATTTATTGCATTCTCTTCACATTTACTGTTGCTAGTTTTTCTCTCCCATTAGAATGTAGCACTTTCTTTTTTGCCTCAACACAGTGCCCATAAGAATTTTATATTTAATGAGGAAATGAAATATCTGCATGCAGTATCAGAAAACCATGTGTATTATTGGAATCCTGACACATTTGGAGGTTGGGAACCCTTAGAGTAAATGTTGATTCAGAAAAAAATCAGAAGTTATAACAAATCCTCAGCTTTAACATGTTTATCAGTAATGCAAACTAATAACTTCATGTCAGCTTGTTTGTTCCACATATAACTAGTTGACATTTTGTATCTATTCCAGTTGATGTATGCCATATGGATGAATTTAAACAGTTTCGGCCTTGCAATAATTGGTATACTTCTAATTGCATGTGAAATTATACTCTTTTTAACAAAAGATGAAACTATTCAGTGGCCACATGTAAGTATAAGGTTTTACAATGTTTTTTTCACAGAAACTTACACTTTAAATTTGTTTGTAAATGAGCAGAGCCTATTTTGGTGCTGGACAAATGTAGAGGTGATCAAAATTAACAATTCACATTTGGCATGACCACAAGTAAAGATCCAAACCACTGAATAGACCTTTAAAACTGGGACCAAAACAAACCTCAAGAAATCAAATGGTGTTACATAAAATAAAATAACTAAAATGTAGATTATTGAGATTCAGATGAAGGATGATGGTAAAGATACAAAAACCTTAAATAAATATAGATATCTCTTCAAAATAAGGATATATTGGAAGTTGGCAGGCTCACTGACACAATGTACTAGATACATTCTAGTTATCTGTGTCTCCCCAATCCTTATTCGCAGGGCCCAGAACTTAATAGATATCTAATAAGTGTTTATTGAGTGAATGTAAATACTTTTATTTTACTATCCTCTCTGAAAGTATTCCCAGCAAAATACTCCTGAAAATCAGTAATCAGAAATTCTCTGTATGCAATAGGCAGGTTAAGTCCCAAGTCCCCTGAATATGCTGTAAATTCACCTTTTTTTCACATGGCACTAACCATTTGATTTAAGGTAAATATTATGGATATGAAAATTGAAATGGAAAAAAAGATGAACATACGGTCATTTGCTAAATGTGCATGGGATTCCTAGTTGCTTAAAGTTAGAAACCTATATATACCGGAACGGGGGAGACGATACACTAACACTTCAGGATGTCAAAGACCTGATGGAATTAGGACAAAGAAAGGAAGTCCCACTTTTTTCAAATTTTAAAAATGACAGGATAGTTAGGACAGATATCTGCAGTTCAGAATTTTTACACTCATAAGCATTATTGGCATTTTGGTCATTTTAGGACTACCCTTAATATTTTATGACACCATGTGTACTGCATGCCTATGCAGAAGGAAGGTCTTAAGAATTCTGAGACCTATCAAGCGTTCATATCTCTATTTCAAATCCTGCTTATGCTTTATTGATGTGACAGCTCAGTACATATCTGGAAGTTTTGTTTTTATAGGCTATAGGAGTAAATAAGAACACTTTAAATACTTGATTGAGTAACTAGCTGGTAGGTCTTAGAGGATATCACTCATATGCACAAACACAAAAGATATAGAGCAAAGGCCTAAGACATCACAGTATGTTCAAAGGTCAGCCTGTCCTACTCCCTGGAAGTTTATTTTGTCACACATCATGGGCAGAACCCTATCAAGCAAATTTAATGACAAGGAGGTTGAAGTATGATGGCTTTCCATACCTAAAGCTATTATAGAGGTCAAATAAGAACTAAAGCCCTATAGGGGAAAATAGAGTATGAAAAAAACCTCTATATGAGTTTTTTTTTATTTCAGTTCCTAAGTTTTTCTTCAACACCAATACTGAAATATGCCATACTAGAACTCATACTCTACAATCTCAGTTGCTAGCATTGTTTGTACATAACAGATTCATTCCCAAATGCAAGAAGTCCGAGGATTAGTAAATATGCTATTCTGGCTGAGGGGTCAGACACAGCAAGCTCTGAGGCCTTTCCTTATGGCAGACCAATTTGGAAATTACAGGATATCAGTTCCTTTCCTCCCAGGAGGCTCTTGGCATCTGTGAAAACTTGCCTATATTATTGCCAACAAGAATCTTTGCTTACCAAAAGCTACCAGGATGAGCAGGCTTTCTCAGGCATTCCACAACTATTCTTCTGAAGAAACCACTCAAGTGTTCAGGAAAGAATCAGAAAATATCTGCCCAAGTAACTTTCTAAATCTTTCAAGACAGAGAAATGGCTAGCAGCTTCTCTTGCTAACAACAGGTTAAATTTCTCTTCTTTCTCCACAAGCACACAGCTACATTTATTTTATAATAAATGTATTTGTATAATTATTGACCAGAGATAAATATATAATTAATTATAAATTACTTACTTTTTAATATTCTATTTCATTTCACATAGGATTTGAAAGAGGTTAACAAATACCTGTAGTAATATAATTAAAATATATCTAAAATGAGTAAATACTTTAAAAATGTTTATTAGCATAAATTGTTATAAGTATATAGTATAGTGATATATGTGAGGAGACTTCAAAAAGTTTGTGGAAAATGGAGTTAAAAGATGAAAAATATGAACTTTATTTCTCAACATAAGATCCACCAAGGTCAAGACACTTCTGTAAGCAATACCAGCCATTTAGTCCATCTCTAAAGGACTGAGGGTCCTGGTATTTTAACCATGTCGGTAAAGCATTTTTTTTACATTATTAACTGAAGAGAAATGGGTGTCCTTTAAAGATTTTTTAAGATTAGAAAACAAAATAAATCCAAGGGAGCCAAATCAGGACTGCGAGGTGGATGCCTAATGATTCCCCATCCAAGTTCTCACAAAATTGCCCTTGTTTGCCGAGAGGAATGAGCAGAAGCATTGTTGTGGTGGAGAAGGGCTCTCTGGTGAAACCTTCCCAGGCATTTTTCTGCTAAAACTTTAGCTAACTTTCTCAAAACACTCATATAATAAGCAGGTGTTACTGTTCCTTGGCCCTCCAGAAAGTCAACAAGCAAAATGCCTTGAGCATACCAAAGAACTGTTGCCATAATATTTGGTTTTGACTGATTCAAACTTGCTATGACTGGACCACTTCCACCTCTTGGTAGCCATTACTTTGACTGTGCATTGTCTTCAGGATCATACTGGAAAAGCCATGTTTCACCCCCTATTAAAATTATTCCAAGAAATGCTTCAGGATCTTGATTCCTCTTGTTTAAAATTTTTATTGAAAGTTCTTCTTTTGTATGCAGCTGATCTAGGCACAACAGTTTGGGGACCTATCAAGCGGAAAGTTTGCTCAACTTTAATTTTTCAGCCAGAATTGTGTAAGCAGAACCAATTGAGATATCTATGGTGCTGGCTATTGTTCCAACTGTTAATCATGGGTCCTCTTCAATTAGGGCATGAACAAGATGAACTTTTTTTCTTGTTAATTGATGTGGATGGTCTGCGACTGCATGTTTCATCTTCAACATCGTCTCATCACTTCTTAAAACAAGTTATCTATTTTTTGTTTGTTTTTCAAAATGATAGATTGGAGTCTTTGTTAGCACATTGCACCCACTTGATAAGAGCAATATAGTGTGTAGATTCATGCTATGAACTTTTATCCAAGAAGGAGCACAGGAACTCAACAGAAACACTGAAACAAACTTTGAATACCTTGAAAGGAGTGGCAGACAGCAACTTGCACTATGAGTCCGTTGGAGCACTATGAGTCCGTTGGAAAACTATGAGTCTTGAGAACATGAAAGGGAGACAGACTGTCTCCATGATACAAATTCCCACTTGGGAGCTGTGCAATCCAGGCCATGAGGGAGTGACTTGACCCTACCAGGAGCTGGAGCTAATTTGGTGAGTAGTGGGGAGTATATGAGAAGGAATGGCATCAGGATGTGCTTTGCATGAACTCCCAGATGTCAGTGGGGACAGAAAGAAGGCATTCCTGATCCTAACTCACAGGGAATCTTTCAGAAACTTGCCAGCTAACTCAGGCAGTGGTCATAGGTTGAGAGAAGCTCCAAACTGAGATGTGTGATCTCATCTCAAGTAAGAATGAGATGTAATCTCAATAATCTCAAGGCCAGAACCAAGAGGCAAGAAGAAAGCATGCTCTTGCTACAGGTCCAAAACTGGGCGCCCCTGTTTTGCAGGTCATTTTGGGAAGGATGTGGCTTTCAGGCCACATCCTTCTGTTTCTGTCTTGGTTGGGAAGTTTTGCATTCTGAGCATGAACTGTCTGGAACTCAGCTGGCTGTTTCAGCTTTCTGCCAGCAGAAGTTTGTGTATGTGAGACCTACTGTGCCAAAGGCATGGGAGCTGGGTGGGTCTTACTGCCACCTGCTACCCCTTTTCCCCATACAGACACTTTTGTGCAGCAAAAGTGGTTGTACCCCTCCCCGCAACATTGTCCCAGTGGCCAGGGAGCTGCCCTCTGACCCCCATCAGGGCCACCATTTGTACCCACACTTGAGGAGCTAGAGCACTGACTTGCCTGATCCAACCCTCACCTGGCTTTGCCCTTCCACTCGCTTTGGTAGCAGAACATGGACAGGAATTTTTGAGAGTTCCATGGGCTCACTCATTGCCTAGGATATCTGAGTATTTACCCTGGGTAATATAGACCAAGCATAAATTCCACAGCTGCCACTGCAGCTGGCTCTCTACTGCACGCACCACATCCTGGCCAGAGGTCAACTGGCCTAGCCCATTACAATATCTGATGGCACAATAACAGCACTCAAGAAGAAAAAGGCTTTTGCATGATCTCGGCTAACACTATTGACTGCACCACCACAGCTACTCAGGAGGCCTTGAGCCCATTCACATGCCCAACACATTACTACTACATCTAACAATGGAGAAAGCCACAATGCCAAGGCTATTTACAACCAAGGAAATCTTACAGAGTGTAAGCCACTCCCATGCCACCATCATTAGAGCTGGTACTTGAACCTGCCACTGGGAAACCATAGGACGGGTCAGCCTGGTCCAGCTCCACTCAACATCACCTCTGGAGCATAAGAGTGGAGTCCAGGCTACTGCACATCTCACAGACCAGTCCATAGCCTGAAGCATCCGAGAGCTTCTCCAGATGGCTGACTAGAGATTATCAGTGACAAATTCTGGGAAGGAAAAACCAAAATTACACTTGGATGATCACAGCGCAAATGGAGTATTAAGGGGAGAGTGCTGGAGCTTTTTGGAGAGTTCACTGGAAAAATCTATGATACACAAAAAGAAAGAAACAAGAAGCTGGTAGAGCTTAAACCCCAAGAGACAGAGCATTCTGTGGAAAGTGAATGGAATGCTTTCAGCCTCTGTAGCCCTTGTGGCAGCCTGCTGGTATCCAAACTCAAGGAGAGCTTATTTGGACTTGTAAGCCCAAGTATTGGATTGGCCTGTGATTTGGGGGCTTCTTAAGGGCATTACACTGGGCTACCAGCTTGTGCATGTTCCTTCCTTTCCCCCTAGACCTGAGCTATAGAAGCAAGTGCCATACTGGATGTGCAATCATTATGGGACATTGTTCTGCTACGGGACTTTCAACCCTTGTGTCTTCACATCCCCAGATCACTTGCTGACATTTCCCAGCATCAGCATGGATTGCGGCAGACCCGCGAGGTGATGGCTAGAGCCAGAGGAGCATCAGGATTCACAGTAGTCTTGCTCTCCAAGACTGCCACTCCTGGGGGAAGGAGGAGTGTACCACATCAAGGGAGCACTCTGAGGAACAAAAGAAACTAGAATGTGGGCTTTTCTATGTCCCAGATCTTCCCACTGTGGGCAGGAAGCACCTGCACCTCGTTCAACAAAGGCACAGGTGCAGTCTTGGGCTTAGTAGGGGAAGACTGGTTCTGCCCTAGCAGTTGAATAGCCCTGGTGCTTATAAAGGGACTTTTCATACCTCTCACCATTTTGCATAAAGGGACTTTTTATCTCTCTCACCCACCACTGAAGACACCACCAGAGCTTCTCCCATGGGAGCTTGGCAAGGGTGCACCTGTAGAAGGCTTTTATGGAACATTCTGAGGTGATAGCATCACCATAGGAGGTGTGACTTCTGGGTTCAGGATTGCATGAGGAGTGGAGTCCCACTCCTTCTATACAAGAAACATCAGCATTTCTGCAGATGGATGAGGTCCCTGTCTGATCTGAATATCCAGAGTACTAGGACAAGGGTGTGACAGGGAGTTTGATCACTTTCCTCCTGGCCTGGTAGTGGAAATAAAGTGGCTCTTTCTGTCCCCCCACTGCAAAGGCATCAGTGAATTTCACCAGGAGCTCCCCCAGCTGCCTCATCAGGGATAGGGCTTTTGCTCACCAATGGGGTATTGAATATACCCACCTGCTTCAGCCACAGCCAATTCTTACCCACAGGTGCCTCCTACTGGCCTGAAGGCTAAACTGCTCAACCCAGTTTAAAAAAAAAAAAAAATGGAATGCACACCACTGGGGAACAAGATAACTTTCCTGAGAACTCTGCCATTCTGACCCCAAAAGAGACAATAAGCCTGCTCATACACCCAGTACATCACTACTATGAGCAACATCTGAGAAAGCTATAATATAAAGATTCTCTATAACCAAGGAACTCATACAGTGTCTTTGCCACTGAAAGCACCACCCAGAGCTGAAGTTAGGTCATCATAAACTATACATTATTGTCACATCCTCAAGGTATAAAAAGAAAACTTAGTCCAATCAAAAAATAAATTCAAAAATAATGAAAAGAAATAGTCTCTCCAGATGAGAGGAAGCCAGAAAAATAATTCTGGCAATATAGAAAAGCAGAACCTTGCAACACCCTGAAAGGATCATATTAACTCTTCAGCAGTGGATCCAAACCAAAATGAAATATTTGAAACTCCAGATAAAGAATTCAAAATATTGATTGTAAAGTTGCTCAATGAGATCCAAGAAAAATTTTAAATCTAACAAAAAGAAATAAAAAATAAATTCAGGATAAGAATGAAAAATTTTCCAAAGAGATAAATACTTTTTTAAATAAAACAGAGCATCTACAAATGAAAGACTAATTTAGGGAATTACAAAATGCAGTGGAAAGTATTAACAATAAACTGTACCAAGCAGAAAAAAAGCATTTCAGAGCTTGAAGACATGGCTTTTGAATTAATTCAATCATACAAAAATAAATAAACAAAGTTTCCAAAAAATATGGGATTATGCAAAAGGTCCAAACCTAAGAATCATAGATATTCCTGGCCAGGCTCAGTGGCTCACATCTGTAATCCCAGCACTTTGGGAGGCCAAGGCATGCAGATTGCTTGAGCTCAGGACTTTGAGGCCAGCTTGGGCAACATGGCAAAACCTAGTCTCTACAAAATATACAAAAATTAGCAAGGCATGGTGGCATGTGCCTATAAACCCAGCTACTTGGGAGGCTGAGGCACAAGAATCACTTAAACCCAGGAAGTGGAGGTTGCAGTGAGCCAAGATCATGCCACTGCACTCCAGCCTGGGTGACAGGGTGAGACTCTGTCTCAAAAGAAAGAAAAAAGAAAAAAAAGAATCATAGATATTACTCATAGATATTCCTGAGAAAGAATAAGAAAAAGCAAAAAGTTTGGAAACCTATTTTTGAGAGAATAATTAAGGAAAACTTCCCTAGTCTTGCCAGAGACTTAGACATCCAGATTCAAAATCTCGAGAACTTCTGGAAGATGCATTGCAGAAAGGACATTAGGAAGGCATATAATCATCAAGCTACCTAAAGGCAACATGAAGAAAGAATTCTAAGAATAGTGAGACAAAAGCATCAAATAACTTAAAAAGAAAAATCTATCAGACTAACAGCAGATTTTTCAGTAGAAACCTGACAATCCAGAAGGAATTGGGGTCCTAGCTTTAGTCTTCTTAAACAAAATAACTGTCAGCCAAGAACTTTGTATCTTGCAAAACTGATTCATAAATGAAGTCCTTCCCAGATAAGCAAACACTAAGGGAATTTGCCACCATTAGATCAGTCTTGCAAAAAATACTCAAAAGAGTTCTAAACATCAAAACGAAATATCCATATGCACCAGTATAAAAACACTTAAAAGTATAAAACTCACAGGGATTAAAAAACAGTAGCACAATGGAAAATAAAAGCAACTAGGTAACAATCAACATGATGACTGGAACAGTACCTTACATATCAATATCAACTTTGAATGTAAATGATATAAATGCCCCACTTGAAAAATATCAATGGTGGAATGGATTTTGAAAACACAATCCAAATATCTACTGCCTTCAAGAGACTAGTAAAGAGTCTTATAGACCCAATGATATAAAAATACTAAATATATATGCACGTAATATCAGAGTTACCAGACTCATAAAACTACTAGATCTAAGAAAAGAGAAGACACCAATATAATAATAGTGGGGGACTTCAACAGTCCACTGGCAGCACTAAGCAGATCATCAAGGCAGAAAGTCAACAAAGAAACACTGGACCTAACAGACATTTACAGAACATTCCACCAAAAAAAAATTGCATAATATACATTCTTCTCATCAGCACATGGAATATTTTCCAAGATACATCACATGATAGGCCACAAAAAAGCTTCAATAATTTTTAAAAGGTTGAAATTATATTACATATCTTCTCAGACCACAGCAAAATAAAACTAGAAATCAATTCCAAGATGACTCTCAAAATCATACAAATACATGGAAATTAAACAACCTGCACCTGAATGAGCTTTGGATCAATGATGAAATAAAAATGGAAATTTAAAAATTTTTTGAAATTATTGATAACAATGGCACAAGTTATCAAAATCTCTAGGATATCACAAAAGTAGTGCTAAGAGGGAAGTTTGGGCCAGGCACAGTGGCTCACACCTGTAATCCCAGCATTTCGGGAGGCCAAGGCAGGTGAATCATTTGAGGTCAGGAGTTCAAGACCAGCCTGGCCAACATGGTGAAACCCCATCTCTACTAAGAATACAAAAGTTAGCTGGGCGTGGTGGTGGGCATCTGTAGTCCCAGCTACTCAGGAGGCTGAGGCAGAAGAACTGCTTGAATCGGGGAGGTGGTGGTTGCAGTGAGCCGAGATTGCGCCACTGCACTCCAGCCTGGGTAACAGAGCTAGACTCCATCTCAAAAAACAAAAAAAAAGATGGAAGTTTGTAGTCCTAAATGTCTACATCAAAAAGACAGAAAGATCACAAATTGAGAGCCTAGAAACATGCCTGAAGGAACTAGAAAAATAAGAGCAAACCAAAACCAAAGCTAGAAGAAAAGAAATCACTAAGATCAGAGCAGAATAATGAAATTGAAACTAAAAAAAAAAAAAAAAAAAAATACAAAGGATCAATGAAATGATAAGCTGATTCTTTGAAAAGATAAACAAAATTGACAGACAAATATCTAGATTAACCAAGAAAAGAAGGCCGGGCGCTGTGGCTCACGCCTGTAATCCCAGCACTTTGGGAGGCCGAGACGGGCGGATCACGAGGTCAGGAGATCGAGACCATCCTGGCTAACTTGGTGAAACCCCGTCTCTACTAAAAATACAAAAAAAAAAAAAAAAAAACAATTAGCCGGGCGTGGTGGCGGGCGCCTGTAGTCCCAGCTACTCGAGAGGCTGAGGCAGGAGAATGGCGTGAACCCGGGAGGCGGAGCTTGCAGTGAGCCGAGATCGCGCCACTGCACTACAGCCTGGGGGACAGAGCAAGACTCTGCCTCAAAAAAAAAAAAAAAAAAGAATAGAGAGGATTCAAATAAGCTCAATCAGAAATGAAAATAGAGACATTGCAAGTGATTAGACGGAAATACAGAAGATCATCCAAGACTTCTACGAACATTTCTATGCACACAAACTAGAAAATCTAGAGTAAATTGACAATTTCTGGGAAACATGCAATCCCCAAGCTTGAATCAAGAAGAAATAGAAATCCTGAACAAACCAATAATAAGTACTGAGATTGAATCGGTAATTTAAAAAAATCTCCCAACAAGAACAAAAAAAGAGCCCAGGGCAAGACAGATTCACAGCCAAATTCTACCAGACCTTCAAATAACTGACATACTTAAAATATCCCAAAAAACTAAGAAAAAGGGAATTCTCTCTTACTCATTCTACAAAGCCAGTAGCACCCTGATACCAAAACCAGGAAAGGACACAACAAAAAAAGGAAAACTACAGACCTAAATCCCTGATAAAATTAAATGTAAAAATCCTCAACAAAATACTAGCAAACTGAATCCAACAGCACACCAAAAAAATAATTCACCAAGATCAGGTGGATTTCATCCCAGGGACACAATGATAGTTTAACATATGCAAGTCAATAAATGTAATTCACCACATAAAAAGAACTTAAAACAAAAACTATATGATAGACTCAAAGGGTACAGAAAAAGCATTTGATAAAATTCAGCATCTCTTCATGATAAAAAACCCTCAACAAACTAGGCATAGAAGAAACATACCTCAAAATAATAAAAGAGGTTGGGCGCAGTGGCTTAAGCCTGTAATCCCAGCACTTTGGGAGGCTGAGGCAGGCAGATCACTTGAGGTCAAGAGTTAGAGACCAGTGTGGCCAACATGGTGAAACCCCCTCCACCAAACCTGGCTAATTTTTATCTTTACTAAAAATAAAAAATTAGCCAGGTTTGGTGGTGCACACCTGTACTCCCAGCTACTCGGGAGTTGAGCTCCCAGCTACTCGGGAGGCTGAGGCAGGAGAATCACTTGAACCCAGGAGGCAGAGGCTGCAGTGAGCTGAGAGCACGCCACTGCACTCCAGCCTGGGCGAAGGGAGAGAAACCTTGTCTCAAAAAAAATAATTAAATAATAATAAAAGCTATATGTGACAAACCCACAGCCAACATCATACTGAATGGGAAAAAATTAAAAGCATTCCCCTTCATAACTGGAGCAAGACAAGAATGCCCACTTTCACTACTCCTATTCAACATAGTACTCGAAGTCCTGGCCAGAGCAATCAGGCAAAAGAAAAATAAAAAAATAAGGCGCATCCAAATTGAAAAAGAGGAAGTCAAATTATTTATCTTTGCTAGTAATATGACCTTATGCCTTAAAAACCCTAAAGACTCCTCCAAAAGACTCCCAGATTTGATAAATGAATTCAGTAAAGTCTCAGGTTACAAAATCAACATATACAAATCAGTAGCACTGCTATATACTAATAACAACCAAGCTGAGAATCAAATCAGGAACTCAATCCCATTTACAATAACTACAGAAAAAAACACCTAAAAATATACTTAACCAAGGAGTTGAAGGATCTGTACAAGGAGAATTACAAAACACTGGTAAAAAGAAATCACAGATGACACAAATGGAAAAACATCCCATGCTCGTGGATTCGAAGAACCAATATTGTGAAAATGACCATACTGTTCAAAGAAGTGTACAGATTCAATGAAATTCCTATCAAGAAACCAATGTAATTTTTCACAGAATTTACCCCAGTAACAATGACCATTATTGAAAGTCAAAAACCCATAGATGTTGGTGAGGATGCAGTTAAATGGAAATGCTTATGCACTATTGATGGGACGTAAATTAGAATAACCTCTATGGAAAACAGTATGGAGATTTCTCAAAGAACTACAAGTAAGTCTACCATTCAATGCAACAATCCCACTACTGGGTATCTATCCAAAGGAATAGAAGTCATATCAAAAAGTTACCTGTACTCATATGTTTATCACAGCACAATTCACAATTGCAAAGATACTGTGATGGTTATTACTGAATGTCAACTTCTTTTGGATTGAAGGATGCAAAGTATTGCGCCTCAGTGTGTCTGTGATGGTGTTGCCAAAGGAGATTAACATTTGAGTCAGTGGGCTGGGCACCATCTAATCAGCCAGCGCAGCTCGGATATAAAGCAGGCAGAAAAACGTGAAAAGGCTAGAGACTGGCTTAGCCTCCCAACCTACATCTTTCTCCCGTGCTGGATGCTTCCTGCCCTCGAACATCAGACTCCAAGTTCTTCATCTTTGGGATTCGAACTGGCTTCCTTGCTCCTCAGATTGCAGACAGACTATTGTGGGACCTTGTGACCATGTGAGTTAATACTACTTAATAAACTCTCATATATATATATAATCGTATTAGTACTGTGCCTCTAGAGAACCCTGACTAATACAGATATGGAATGTACCTAAGTGCCCATCAACTGATGAGTGGATAAAGAAAATATGGGAGATATGTATATATATACCATGGAATATTTATACACCAGCAATAAAAGAGAACAGAAAGCCAAATATACATGTTCCCACTTATAAATGTGGCTAAGTTACGGTTCTCAAGGCCATATAAAGGGCTATAATGGACACTGGAGACTCAGAAGCGGGAGGGTGGAGGGGGAGTGAGGGATGAAAAATTACCTATTGGATACAATGTACACTCTTCAAGTGATAGGTACGCTAAAAGCCCAAACATCACCCCGATGTAATTCAGTCATATAAACAAAAACCACTTGTACCCCTAAATCTATTGAAATTTTAAAATTTGATTTAATTTAAATATAAAAGTGATGCTTTTAAAATCTGTAAAAAAAATTCCATTTGTAAACTGCCTATTTCTCTGGAGCATTCTCTTCATAAACTTTTTGGTTTTCTTGTGTTTTGTTTTGTTTTGTTTGTTTTGTTTTGCTTTTGAGACAGGGTCTTGCTCTGATGCCCAGGCTGAAGCACAGTGGCGTGATCATGGCTCACTGCAGCCTGGACCTTCTGGCCTCAATTGATCCTCCCACATCAGCCTTCTTAGTAGCTGGAACTTATAGGTGCACACCACCAGGTCTAGCTAATTTTTTTTGTAGAGGTGCCGTTTCATCATATTGCCCAGGCTGGTTTCAAATTCCTGGGCTCGAGTAATCCACCCACCTCGGCCTCCCAAAGTGCTGGGATTACAGGTGTGAGCCACCACGCCTGGCCCCTCATAAACTTTTTGTAAAGCGTCAATAGTTTATGAATTCATTAGTCTCCCACCCGGGCTTTGACATCAATTTTATGCTTGTTCTTTCTTCAATTTTAGCAGAATTCATGTTTCTCTGGTAGGGGCTCTTTTCAAACTGACTTCTTATCCTTCTAAGTGCCTCAAACTAAATCCTGTTAAGACATGTTATAACAATTTGGTGTGAGTTTATTTTGGTGCAAAAATTTTTTGAAATCCGTGCGTAATTTTTCCATAGTATGCATTTCCCACAAACTTTTTGAAGACCCCTTGTATTAGGTTGAACCATTTGAAATTGCTGATATCAGACCATTTTTAATCTACAAAATTGTCAGTATTGTATGATCCAATCCAATGTATTAGACTATTCCAATATATGCAATTTGGAATATGATCCTTGTGAAATCAAGAGGAAAATAATAACGTAGATATATAGGTTTTAGAATACTATGAATTACCAATATTGACACAGTTTTTGCACTAAGTTTCCTGATAGGCAAAGTGAAAATGAAATTCAATCATTATGTGAATAAATTATCTATTAGGCAGAAATGTTTCAGTTCTTTATGGATAAAATGATTCCTGTAATAGTACTTTATAACCATTTATTCGTGTATAGTTCAGTATAATAGACATTGTGTCATGAGGTAGACCAGCGAAAATAAACTCCTTGAAGGCTATGATTTTGTCTGCTTCAGATACTGCTACATCCCCAGCATCTTAGACAGGACTTGGCACAAAAGAGGCACTAATTTTATGTGTGAACATTCCTATAGCAAAAGCTAGAGTAGCTTCCAAAAAGCTATTTCTTATTAAAAAAAAAAAAAAAAAAACTTCTAAGGAAATACTAGGAAAGCTGTAGAGTCAAGAAATTGTGGACTAACAATGTTGCTTCCTAATGGCCTGTTTTGATCAAGAGATAAAACCTTGAGAGATGGGGAGTTCATGAGATTACATACTTCAAACTATTTCATAAATAAATCATGGACCCATGATAAGAATTGAGTATCAGACCATTTTCAGGTGTATATAATTCTGGAATGATTACAACATGAATATATTTGTAATGACATTAGGGTTGTTAAAATTAAGCAAACAGGTAGTAAATAAGCAGATTTATGTTCTCTAATAGAATTTGAAAAGTAAGGTTTTCAATAGATGAGCTCTCATTCATTCTGACATAGTTATTATTATAACTGGGACTTTTCTTAATCCATTCCAGCATATAAATCAGGTTTCCCATATTTTATGCCATAAATCATGTTTTTAAATATATTAACTGGAATATTTTGGTGAAAACTATGTCACCCAAACCAGCCTTAAAGAATTACTTAATAATACTCTTGGAAAAAAATCTGGATTCAAGGATTATAACTTCATAGTCATCTCATTAGAAAAATTATTTATAAGATTAATAAAAATAACCAAAGAAATTGAAACTTAGAAAATATATGACATTATTAGATAAAAACAATAAAATTACAAAATATTTATCCAAATTAATTTTCTTGCTTTAAAATAATTGATATCAAATATTTTTAGTGGAAATTATTATTTAACATGATCAATTATCTCTGGTGGCCACTCCTACTTTGTGACAATTAAATAATGTCATTAGCATTTAGGAAGATGCCTGTCCTCTGCTCTAAGTAAAATATGTCTGAAGCTCTTTTGAAAGGCATTCCAATTTCTAGAATATCATTTAGGATTCAACAGAGACCAAATACGATCATTTTTATCTCACTGTCTGTCAGATCTTTATTACCAATAGTCAGAAGAGCAATTTCTGCTCACCCTAATCCTCAGTCATGTTCAAATGAAAGAGTCTCATAAGAACCACTCATTATAATAAATTCATTTAGTATAATCTATTCATATTCAATCTATTCATATCGTATAATCATTAATTATACATTCATTTAGTATAATGTATTCATATGACTATATTATAATTAATATTAATAGATTATAATATATTCATTTAGTATAATTAATATTAATAGATTATAATATATTCATTTAGTACAATCTATTAATATGATTAGTATAATCTATTAATAGATTATACTAAATGGATGTATTATAATTAGTGATTATACAATATGACTAGATACAATATGAATAGATTATATTATATACAATTATATATTATACTATTATAGTTAATATAATATATAATAGTATAATATATACTATTATAGTTAATATATAATACTATAATATATGTAATACTATATTCATAGTATAGAATATAATATATAATGTGATTAAATTACCTATTAGGCAGAAATCTTTCAGTCCATCATGGATAAAAAGATTTCTGTAATAGTACTTTACTCTAAAACCATTTGCTCATGTAGAGTTCAGTATAGTAGACATTGCATCATTAGGTAGACTCGTGAAAATAAACTCCTTGAAGGCTATGATTTTATTAGAAATTATTAGAATTTTATACATATAGTATATTCTATACTATGAATATATTATACATATGCTATGACTATAACATATATATTAGTCCATTTTCACACTGCTGATAAAGACATACCCAAAACTAGGAAGAAAAATAGGTTTAATTGGACTTACAGTTCCATGTGGCTGGGGAAGGTCTCACAATCATGGCAGAGGGCAAAAAGCACTTCTTACATGGCAGTGGCAAGAAAGAATGAGGAAGAAGCAAAGCAGAAACCCCTGATAAGCCCATTAGATCTCGTGGGACTTAATCACTATCACAAGAATAGCACTGCAAAGGCCGGCCCCCATGATTCAATTACCTTCCACTGGGTCCCTCTCACAACACGTGGGAATTCTGGGAGATAAAATTCAAGTAGTGGTTTGGGTCGGGGCACAGCCAAACAATATCAACATATTTATAGTACAATAAATTCATATCATTTGTTCCAACTTGAAATGGAAGAAAATGAAAAGAAGGCCATAAATAGTCTTCTCAAATGTTGATACTAACAGAGTGAGCTAGAGAAATGCATGTGGAAAGCATTTTGGCAGTATTTACCATAAAACAGCTTTTTTGAAATCCATTTCAATCATTCAAAAGATAGAAAACCTTGGATGAACCAAAATGTGTAGCAAACTTAAATATTGTATTTCCACTTAAATATTCTATAAATATTAAGTATTGTTAAGCTTCTATATAAATATAAACTTCTTATGGCATAATTTTAATGAAAAAAATGAGATACACTATTTTCAACCATAACAATATTATAGAAACACATAAATGAGAAAACAGAAATCACAATCTCGTAAGTCTGCCAGAACTAGGATGGAAGGCACCCGAGAGAGAGAGTAGAGTAAGGGAAGAAAAGGGGGCTGGAACCAAGTTCTAAGCAACTCCAACATCCAATAGTACTAATTTTACTATTTTAACTTATCCAAGTCTCATCTTCTTCTACTCTAAGATGAGAATAATAATGTTATCTAATAAGTGCTCAACAAATGTTTGTTATTATAGTATTACCTTATATACAGGCAAAATCATCACATTGTGATGGTACTAGTATTACAGATGAGTTTTCTATTTTCTAAATTTATTGCAATTTTATGTTATCTATATGTTTCTAGAAATTTTAGAAATGTGAAGATCTCTAAGGAATATAGATTTTCTTCTTTTTTATTTAGAAAAGTGGAATCATGCTTTCAATGTATTTGTGGGTATTCTCCACCTTGGAGTTGATCTTGGCAAATACAGTGACCAGATGGATGAAAAAAGCAAATCATCATGGCAACAATACCACGTAATGTGAGTATTTCATTTCTCTGACTAATTAGGAAGTAGTAGTCTGTTATGAACCCATGCTAAGGGATTAAGATTTCAGTAGAAGCTTTTTCTGCTTAATGTTTCCACTAAACACTGAATATGAGCTGAAGCAGTCTGGACTAAATTTATCTGTGTATAAATGAAGATAAACAATTCTCCTAGATAAATTTTTAGGATCAAAGGGGTGTGTGTCCATATCCCCATGAGAAAATGTAGTAGGAGATGTATCATTTTCTGGCTCATGTCTATTTCATTTGAAGGATAATTGCATGGAGATCAGTCTACTAGGTCTGTGGCCTATAATTAACAAATAAAATTTAGGTCCCTTGCACCTGGGAGCCTTGGAGCAGAAGGAAGATAAAACATGTTGGGAGAAGAGAGAGAACATGTCCTACTATCAGCCACTGCTGGTCTTAGATGACACCAGTGATACACAAATAATGTATTTCTCTTCTCCAAGCATCACCTGGAAATAGGCAAACAGCAGCCTTGACATTCAAACTCATCCACAACTGCCTGAAAGTGAATCAACCTTAGATCTGATAGGAGAGAAGGAATGAAAATGAAGAACCCAAATAGTATGAGGAAGTGAGGGAAATACAAGAGAACATGGGGTCATAGCTGTGGACTAGGCTGGAATAGAAGGAGTAAACCCCTAGTTACTCTGCATTTTCCAAACCCTACCCTGGGCCTTCAACATGTAAGTGATGGGTTATGTATTAAAGTAACCTGAAATAAAGGAAAACTTCTCAAATGGACATTGGCCATATGATTGGAAAAACTATCAGTTTTGAAGAGAAAGATTCAGGTAACTTAATTTAAAAGCCACCAGTGACCATGAGATCTGGTTCTCAAAGCTCCATATTCTCTGGAATAAAATGCAATCCACGTGTTTTAAGGAAAGAAAATATTCTTGCTATGTAAATAATGATGAAGCCTCAGAACACCAAGGAAAAGGGGGAAATAGCTGAGTTCTAACCCAAGAACATGGAAATAAGTAATTTAGAAATCCTCATAATGACAGGAAAGTGTAAGAGTGAGGAGCTTGACAAGCCTGAAACACAGCATTGGAGGATGTGAGTGACTGAAGAATCTCAGCTGAAAAACTCAAGGGACATAATGGTATAATGACCTAAATGTTATAAGAATATGAGATTAAGACTTGGGTAAAGGGTCAGGTTTGTGGTATTATAGGAAGTAGTAGCCAAGTGGTAAAGTAGCCCAAGTCATAAGAAAAGGCATACAACAATTAATAACTGAAATCATGGTTGTAGCTAAAAGCCAAACAAACATCTACAAAACAGAAAACTATTGATGTCTGTAAGCAAATTCCAGTCCCTGGGTTCCTAAGTCTTGACCCTCTTCTGCAGGACCTGAAGAGAGTTGGCCTTATGGAAAGGAAAAACTCACAGAAAACAGAATGTTGGGAAACGAGAGAAGAGAGTTATCAAGAAATTTTTCATGTTAAATTAAGTTTTGTATACTGTTTACAGTTACACCATACAAATAAAACTGAATAAAACACAACCTTATGTTAACTATAATGACATTAATAAATCACCTTCCATTTATTCTAAATTCTTTCATCACATAGTAAATATCAAGCATAGCACTACACTCTTAACGGTTTAATTTGATTAATTTAACTTGAAACTAAATACTCATGTATGTTCTCTTCAGATTTTTAGTGTTTATAATGTATGGCCATTCATTTCTAATCTAAAACGAAAACATCAAAAGCATATGTGCCCTTTCCTGGGGGTAAAAAAAAATCCTGTATGGTGAGAATAATCCCATTAACATCCCTTCCAAAATGACCACCCAAAATTTTGTGGTCTGACACAGACAGTCCTCACTCATCAGCTTTTCAGACTTGTTCATCTGCCCAGAGAAACGTGAAATAGATGACTCAAGAAGAGGCTTGGGGTCTCTCAGAGTCCAAGTAGGAATTAATATTCTTATTAAAGAATAAGCTGAAAAAGTAGAGAAGAGAATATATGGAGAAAAGGAGTGTTTATTTATTTATTTATTTATTTATTTAGAGAGGGAGTCTAGCTCTGTTGCCCAGGCTGGAGTGCAGTGGCGCATCTCGGCTCACTGCAAGCTCCGCCTCCCGGGTTCACGCCATTCTCCTGCCTCAGCCTCCAGAGTAGCTGGGACTGCAGGCGCCCGCCACCATGCCCGGCTAATTTTTTGTATTTTTAGTAGAGACGGGGTTTCACCTTGTTAGCCAGGATGGTCTCGATCTCCTGACCTTGTGATCCGCCCGCCTCGGCCTCCCAAAGTACTGGGATTACAGGTGTGAGCCACTGCGCCCAGTCTGGAGTGTTTATTTTCATATGATTGCGTCCTTCCTCTGAATCCCTGCAAGTTGTGTCTCTGAATCACCTATCAGGTCTAATTCAGAAAAGGAATTTAATTGGGAAGAATTTGGAGAGTCATTTATTAGGATACTTCGATGACTTAGAATAAGACCACTCAGGATATATTAATGATCAACTTCTAACACTTAACTTATCTCAGGTTCATTGGCACAAGGAGATTCATTCTTACATATTAAAGAACAGAATCATCATAACCTCAGTCCAGCATGAAAAAGTTTCATGGTGAATGAATCATCATTTTGTTCATGACCTCAGGCCAGGATGAAAAGGTTTAATGGTGAATAAATGGTCATTTTGCTCAAGTGACTTTCTAGAAAACATACCAGTGAAGTTTGTCCCAAAGTTTCTTTCCCCCATTCTATAATTAAAAATTAGAATACATGGCCGGGCACGGTGGCTCACGCCTGTAATCCCAACACTTTGGGAGGCTGAGGCAAGTGGATCACAAGGTCAGGAGATTGAGACCATCCTAGCTAACACGGTGAAACCCCGTCTCCACTAAAAATACAAAAAATTAGCCAGGCGTGGTGGCGGGCGCCTGTAGTCCCAGCTACTCGGGAGGTTGAGGCAGGAGAATGGCGTGAACCCAGGAGGGGGAGCTTGCAGTGAGCCGGGATCGGGCCACTGCACTCCAACCTGGGCGACAGAGCGAGACTCCGTCTCAAAAAAAAAAAAAAAAATCAGAATACGTAACTCTGGTTACATTTTCTGTTTGGAGATACTGAGCATTCTCAGTCTGGATCTGGTTGTCTTGAGTTAAGGAATTATTTCACCCAAGAAAACTTCCAGGAGTGGTGACAGATTCTCCAAAGTAGGCATAATAAGCAAGATGGATGCAAGGAGGAAGCATAGGTTGATAGCGTAATATTTTAAATGCTGACTCAAGGAAATTATTATTTCATTACTAAGAGTAAAATTAGCGTGAAGTATAAGCACCCCCATAGCCTAGATAGTCTTCTCTAGATCAATAATAGTTCTAAACATACTGTACTCTAACTACATTATTTCTGAGTAATTTCTCCTCAATGAACACTTGAAATTTGCATAACCTGCCATTAGAGAGAAGGCATACTTCAATTATCCATATTCTTATAAAGTTGAGACTGCATAAACTAATGCCCACTAGGTTAACACGAAATGTTTTAACAACAGCTCAGCCTTCAGTTTTCTAGAAGGTCCAGTTTCCAAAGAATTATAGCATTCCTTATGCCTAATGTCCTAGCTACAAATAATGATACTGTATAGTTTTTTCACAATATGAATTTTATGAAACATTTTACTGAGATTATCTCATTAGATCTGTTAAATCTCTACCCTATTTTTATTTCCTTTATCTCTACACTCTACTCTCAAATATCTCCCTTCATGAGGAACCATTCCTTTGTATTTAATATAAATGGTTTTTTAAAACCACTTTTTAATTTTAAGCTACTTTATATGATTAATACATAAAAATGTATACATATGTAATGCATAGATCTGAGTGAGTTTGGGGATAGGTATACACCTATGAAACTATCACCACCATCAAGGCCGTAAACACATTTATCACGTCCCAAAGTTTCTTCCCACACCCTTTATTATTACTGCTTTTTACTTTTTCTTTGGGTATTAACATTTAACACACTGCTACCCCCTTAGCAATTTTAAGCGCACAATACAGTTTTATTCGCCATAGGCACTATGCTATAGAGTAGATCTCCAGAGCTTAGTTATTTTGCATAACTAAAATGTTGTGACTTTTAACCATCATCTTCCCATTTATCCCTCCCACAAGCCACTGACAGCTACTATTCTACTCTCTGCTTTTAAGAGTTTGGCGATTTTAGGCTATTATTTAAAAGAAAAATACAGCAGATGCTGGTGAGGTTGAGGAGAAAAGGGAACACTTCTACACTGTTGGTGAGAATGTAAATTAGTTCAGCCACTGTGCAAAGCAGTTTGGAGATTTCTCAAAGAACTTTAAACAGAACTACCATTTAACTCAGCAATCCCATTACTGAGTATATATCCAAAAGGAAATAAATCATTCCACCAAAAAGATATATGCATTCACAAGTTCCATCACAGCACTATTCACAATAGCAAAGACGTGAAATCAATCCAAGTGCCCATTAATGGTGGATTGCATAAAGAAAATGTAATATATACACCATGGAATACTACACAGGCATAAAAAAGGGTGAAATCATGTCCTTTGCAGCAACATGGATGCAGCTGGAGACCATTATCCTAGGCAAATTAGCACAGAAACAGAAAACCAAATGCTGTGTGTTCTCACTTGTAAGTGGGAGTTAAACATTGTGCACACATGGACATAAAGATTGCAACAATAGACACTAAGACCATCAAAAGGGAGCAGAAGAAAGGGGGAAAGGGTTGAAAAACTAACTATTGGGTACAATGCTCACTACCTGGGTGATGGACTCAATCATACCCCAAACCTCAGCATCACCCAATATATCCATGTTTCAAACCTGCATGTGTACCCCTGAATCTAAAATAAAATTTGAAATTATAAAAAATAAAATTATGTAACTTAAAAAAATATTGCTGAGATGGAAAAATAAATAAATAAAATGGAAAAAAATTTAAGAGTTTAGATTCCACATAGTGAGATCATACAGTACAGGTATTTGTCTTTCTGTGTCTGGCTTATTTCACTTAATATCCTCCAGATCCATTCATGTTCTCACAAATGGAAGGATTTCTTTCTTTTCTAAGGCCAGATTACACACACACACACACACACACACACACACACACACACACACCACAATTTATTCACTTATGCATTGGTAACATTTAGCTTGTTTCCATATCTGACTATTACGAATAATGCTGCAATGAAAATGGAAGTGCCAAATTTCAAATCCTTTGGCTATATATCCAAAAGTGAAATTGTTTGATCATATGTCAGTTCTATTTTTAACTTTTCTAGGGACCTCCATATTGTTTTCAATAACAGCTATACTAATTTACATTCTCACCAACAGTGTGTAAGTGTTCCCTATTCACCACATCCTCACTAGCACTTGTTATCTTTTGATTTTTAATAATAGTCATCCTAACAAATGTAAGATGCTATCTCACTATGGTTTTGATTTACATTTCCCTGATTATTAGTGATGTTGAGCACATTTGCATATACTTCTTGGCCATTTCTATGACCTCTTTTAAGAAATGCCTATTGAGAAAGTCATGGAATAAACTTAAGTGCCCATCAATAAATGATTGGATTTTTAAAATGTGGTGTGTATATACATACTGTAGAATACTACTTTGCTGTGGAAAAGAATTAAATCATGTCTTTTGCAGCAACATGAATGAAACTGCAGCCATTATCCTAAATGAAATGACTCAGAAACAGAAAGTCAAAAACCACACATTCTCATTTATAAGTGGGAGCAAAAAAGTTGTTACACACGGACATACAGAGTAGAATAATACACATTGGAAACTCCAAAAGGTGAGAGTGTGGAAGGGACTTGAGGAATGAAATACTACCTATTGGGTACAGTGCACAGTATTTGGGTGATGAGTACACTAAAAGCCTAGGTCCAGACTTCACCACCATACAATATGTTCATGCAACAGAGCTGCACTTGTACCCCATAAATCTATTTTTTTAAATTGCCCATTTTTAAATTTGGTTGCTTTATTTTTTTTATTCTGTTGTATGTGTCCTTTGTGTATTTTGGATATTAAATCCCTTATCAGATATATGGTTTGCAAATATTTTCTCTCATTCCATAGGTTGCTTTTTCATTGTTTTTCTTACTGTGTGGAAGCTTTTTAGTTTGATGTAGTCCCACTTGTTTATTTTTGCTTTGTTGCCTGTGCTTTACAGGTCATATCCAAAAGACATCATTGCCAAGATAAATGTTAAGGATCTTTCTCTCTGTGTTTCCTTCTAGGAGTCTTAGGGTTTCAGATTTTAAAATAAATTACTTTATTCATTTTTACTTAATTTCTGTGTTTGATGTAAAATAAGGCTCCAATTCATCCTTTTCTGTGTTAATATCCAGTTTTACTAACACCATTTATTGAAGAGACTACCCTTTCCCCATTATGTAGTCTTTCTGCCTTTGCTGAAAATTAGCTGGCCATCTATGCATGGGTTTATTTCTGTTCTCTCTGTTCTGTTCCATTAGTGTATATATCTGTTTTTATGTCAGTACCACTCTGCTTTCTTTACTATAGCTTTGTAATATAGTTTGAAATCAGGAAGTGTGATGCCTCCAGCTTTGTTCTTGCTCAAGATTGCTATGGCTATTCAGAGTCTTTTGTGAGTCCATACAAATTTTAAGATTGTTTTTTCTATTTCTGTGAAGTATACTGCTTTTGATAGAATAGACATTTTAACAATATTAGTTCTTCCAATCTATGAACATGGGATATCTTTCCATTTATTTGTGTCTACTTTAATTTCTTTCATCAACATTTTATAGTTTTCAGTGTACAGCTTTTGCATTTCCTTGGTTAAATGTATGCCAGTGTTTTCACAATTTTTCTCTGTTAAATATCATTTTGTGTGTGTTTATTGTTTTCCTGGTTTTGTTAAATTGTCTCTATGCTCTCTTGCAGCTCACTGATGTTCTTTAAGATGATTATTTTGAATTCTTTGTCATGCAGTTCATAGATATCCAATTTTAAAGGTCAACCGCAAGAGCTTCACTTTGTTCTTTTGGTGGTGTCCTATTTCCTTGATACTTTGTGTCCCTCAAAGCTTTGCATTACTGTCTTCACATTTGAAGAAGCAGTCAATGTTTCTAATCTTTACTGGTTTTCTTCAGTAGAGAAAGACCTTCACAGTGAGCCCAGCCAGAGATTCTTGGGGCCTCATGTACTTTTTCTGTAATGTGCACACTCTATTTCTCTTGTTCCTTCTTAGTGGGCAAGTCTCAGGATTGTGTGCCTTCTTTCAATCCAAAGTCAGGCCTGATGCTGAGAGCCTGCCATTTATTTTCCCTAAGGCAATGTCCTGAAGTTTTAAAGGTTGTGCATCTTTTTTTTTTTTGAGATAGAGCCTCACTCTGTTGCCCAGGCTGGAGTGCAGTGGCACAATCTCAGCTCACTGCAACCTCTGCCTCCCAGGTTCAAGCGATTCTCCTGCCTCAGCCTCCCAAGTAGCTAGGGCTACAGGCGCATGCCACCATGCCCAGCTAATTTTTTTCTATTTTTAGTAGAGATAGGGTTTCACCATGTTAGCCAGGATGGTCTCGGTCTCCTGACCTCAGGTGATCCGCCCTCCTGGGCCTCCCAAAGTGCTGGGATTACAGGCGTGAGCCACCACGCCCTGCCTCATCTTCTTTCAAAGCAGCAGTGTCAAGCCAGTTGGTAAGATCCACAGCTGCTGTTGAGATCCAAGTGCTGTCTGTGGGAGCTCATTCTGAGCTGTGCATGGGCATGTGTGGGGTACTATTCAAGGTGGGGTTCCCAGGGTGCTAGGAGAATGTGTTGGCTATTTGGGAAGCCCTCTGACAAGTCATTCTGTAGGGTTTATGGGCAGGCCTCTTGGTGGAGTTCAAGAGCTGGTTATCGCAGTGGAATATGTTTGTAATTGCAGTGGAATGTGTTTGTAAAACATCTTTGGTTTTCAAAGTTCTGCAGCATGAGCATATGAGGTACCTGAGCAGGTATCATCTCCACTCTACAAAAGAATAAACTGAGGACCAAAGGAGTTAAGTGCAGTGCTGTACCCACCACATCTTGCAGAGGATTCTAAGTGGCAAGGAGCTTCTGACAATGATGCTGCTTCTAAGCGGGGGTGTGTCTGGGGTTAGCAGTGGGGCCACCACATGATCACTCAGCCGACAGATCAAGCACAGCCTCTTCCCCCTGGGTGTGCCAGGCCCAAGGACAGAGGATGATGCCCACGCAGCCAGGAAAGAGCGGCATCATTGTCAGCCCCTACCCCACCCTCGTCTTGGGAGCCTGCAGGCTCCGCGGTGCCACGGGAGCCCCACCGCACCTCACGTATCCACGCGAGTCTCTAGCACAGCCGCCCTCTTGGGCGTTAGAACCCCGCGAGGGGGGATGAAGGACGCCACCGAGGAAGCAGACCCCACCAGACCCCAGCTGAGGGCACTGCCTGCAGAACCACGCCCTCCTGTCCCTGTGCTAAGAGGGTGACGCGAGTGCCCGAAGCCCTGGCCTGGTTACCATTCGCGACTCCCTCGTCCTGGGTTCTCCCATTGCCAGGAATGTTTTACTAGTAACCATGGTATAGTTGAGACCATCCACCCTTGTCCTACGCATTTCGGCACAATACAGGCGTCTAGGAGGCTTACCTGGCATTGCCTGAGAGAATCTTCCATCCATTTAAGTAAGTAAACACCAGCGGGGGTGTTGGCCTGTGGCACCATGAAAAACCAAGGCCTGAAGTTCTCAGCATCTGCCCAATTTGAGCTCCTGTTTGAAACCACTGTTGGTTTTCCCTTCTCTTCCTAATGGTTCAGGTGGCCATAAGATAGCCTCTTGAGCTTGAGTGTCAGTTATTTTATAAGATCTCTGTTTATCACCTTGAGATGTTCTGCAGGGTCCCTAAAGTGAATTTCGTGTATTCACATAGCCTAGATTTTAAGTCGTTGCATTCCAGACTTACCATTCAAATTTGGAGTTTCAGCTTGCTCTTTAGGACAGTAGTAATAAAACTACAATCATGGCTACATTTATTGCACAATGTTACATACTAGACACTTTTCTAAATTATCTATTAATACTAATTTTATGAATGCCATGAGCTCATATACTAAGACCTCAAATAGCATGAAATGAAATCCAGTCAGTTTAGTTGTTTGCAAACTGCAGGAACACATAGAAACTTCCTTGTACTTATACATTTATTTGACAGTCACTGAACTCCAAAAAAAAAAAAATGTACCATGCACAGTGCTTAGAATCTACAGTTACAAAGATGAATATGACAAAAACATACAAAAAAATGACTTACTGGTGGAACTGAAACTGATCAGAAATGGCTGGAGTGTGGTTTGAGAAATTAGCCTGGAAAGGAAGCTGGAGGGCACATCGTGAAAGCCTCTTGTATGTTTGCAGACTATTCTAAAGTCAGTAGGGAGCCTCTTAAATGATATGATGATATATGAAGAATTGCTGTGGCTGAGATGTGGGGAATAGGCTGAAGGAGCAATGAAATGAATAATGAATATTAGAGAACAGATGACCGAATAAGAAATCTTCATAATAGTCCAAGCAAAAAATGAGCTCCTTGTGAACTCAGCCAGTGATCTTTGTCTACCATTTCTATCTCTACAACCACCCCTCAATATAGTAACAGATTTGAATTTGGAGTTTTCCATGTTTTAATGGGTTGGTTGATTTGGTTCACCTGGGTTGGACTGGCTTTGGGGGAAGACTAAAGGGGAGGAAGTTGGAAGGGAGCAGTGAGGTATTCAAGTTTAACGATACTTCAGTTGGATTTCTGGGCACCATTTTAATTCCACTGAGGAATAGAAGTTTAAATTAGGAATGGGACAAAAGCCAAGTGCAGGATATGGAAAGCTCATGGAGAAGGTTAGAGGAGAGCTCCAATGCAGTGAACATGTGGGAACCCAACAGACTCATTCCTAAGATATAAGACTTATGTCAGTGAAAGTAATCTAAAACGACATGGTTAGAGGTGACATCAGTGAAAATGGCACAGTGGGGAACACCAAGCAATTAATAAACTGGAAAAAACTTTCAGAAGCAACATTCTCACAACTCTGAAAACTCACCAAAACTTGCAGCAACCAAGGAATGCTTGATCAAGAAAACACAAGGAAATGTTGGAAACAGATTTTTGTGACATTTTAATTTATCCTAATCTCATTTCCCACTTCCCAGCTCGTCAGCGCCCTTGAATAAAACAGTCTTCATTCTCTGTATAGGTACCCAGTAACAGAGGGAGCAAAGCAAATCTTATCCTCAAAGAACTGCAGCTGCTTGTTAGATCTACCTGGTGGTTCCATAGAGAAACTGCTCAGAGAACCTGCCTTTACCTCGCCTAAAATAGAACTATCCCAGAGCTTAGGTAAGCAATGGCATTTGTCAAAAACATGTAAAGGAAAAAACATAACAGTCATTGATTTCTGAGGCAAGGAATAATGGTTAGGACAAATAATAGACTAACTGAAAAGTTTCGGAGAAAAAAGCCAGGGAATGAGATACTTTGAGTAAGAAACTCCCACATATTTCTGATAATCTAGAAGGCCACAGACATGCCCTGGGCTAGACACATGCTCAGAAAAGACCTGAAAACATCCTAAGGTCTCACCTTCGGATAATGTTCAGACTTTGCACAAGTAGGAAGTAAAGGATAAGCAGAGTGGTCTTTAATGCATTTTGAGTTGATTTTTGTATATGGTGTGAGAAAAGGGTCCAATTTCATTATTCTGCATGTGGATACCCAGTTGTCTCAACACCATTTATTGAAGAGGCTGTCCTTTCTCCATTGTGTGCTTTTGGCATCTTTGCCAAAAATCTGTTGACCATAAATGTGCAGGTTTATTTCTGAGTTCTTCAGTCTGTTCCATTGGTCACTGAGTCTGTTTTCATGGCAATACCATGTTGTTTTGATTATTATAGCTTTGTAATATATTTCAAGATTATGTAGTGTGATGACTTCAGCTTTGTTCATTTTGCTGAAGATTGCTTTGGCTAGTTGGGGTCTTTTGTGATTCCACACAAATTTCAGATTTTTTCTCTATTTCTGTGAGAAATAGATTGAATTTTGATAGAGATTGCATTGAATCCATAGACTGATTTGGGTAGTATGGATATTTCAACAATATTAACTCATCCAATCCATGAACATGAAATAGCTTTTCATTTATTTGTGTTTTCTTCCATTCCTTTTATCAATGGTTTGTAGTTTTCAGTATATAAATCATTTAACTCCTTGGTTAAATTTGTTTCTACATATTTCTTATACTACTGTAACTGGGTTTGTTTCCTTAATTTATTTTTTGGATAGTTCATTGTTAGTACAAAGAGAACCTTCTGATTCTTGCATGTTGATTTTTTCTTTTTCTTTTTTTCTTTTTTCTTTTTTTTTTTTTTTTTTGAGATGGAGTCTTGTTCTGTCACCCCAGGCTGGAATGCAGTGGCATGATCTTAGCTCACTGCAACCTCCACCTCCCAGGTTCAAGTGATTCTTATGCCTCAGCCTCCTGAGTAGCTGTGATTACAGATGTGCGCCACCATGCCCAGCTAATTTTTGTATTTTTAGTAGAGACAAGGTTTCACCATGTTGGCCAGGCTGGTCTTGAACTCCTGACCTCAAGTGATCCACCTGCCTTGGCCTCCCAGAGTGCTGGGATTATAGACATGAGCTACCACATCCAGCTGCATGTTGGTTTTTAACCTTGAAACCTTACTGAATTTGCTTATTAGTTCTAATAGTTTTTTGGTGGAATCTATTGGATTTTCTGTATATAAGATCATGTCATCATGTCTATGGGGTTTTCTATACATAGGATTCATTTCCTATCTGGATGCCAATGTGTCCAGGAAGCGGAACATGGAGTCAAGCAAGATTATTCTGTAGACTTGAGATTTAACATTCTTTACCCAGTTGAGTTTTTCTTTGTTGCTATTTCTCCCTTTTAGAATGAAAATATCTATCCTATGCCTGTCACACTATTGTATTTTGGAAGCACAAAACTTATTCAATTTCACAGGCCCACAGCTGGAGGGAAACTTATCTCAGGATGAATCGTGCCTTGAATCTCATGCCTATATCTGATTTAGATGATACTCTTGACTTTGGACTTTTGAGCTGTTGCTGGAACAAGTTAAGACTTTGGGTCTCTAGGGATAGAATGACTGCATTTTGTATATTAGGACATATGTTTTGGGGGACTATGGGATAAATGCTATGGTTTGAAGGTTTGTCCCCTCCCAAATCATGTTGAAATTTAGTTGCCGTTTTATCAATATTAAGAGGCAAGACCTTTAAGAGTGATTCATCCATGATGTCTCTGCTCTCATGAATGGATTAATGCCTTATCACTGGAGTGGCTTTGTTATTGAGGGAATCGCTTCATTATAAAAGGAAGAGTTTGGTCCTCTTTTGCCTCTCTATCTTTCACCATCTCTTTGCCTTTCCACCATGGGATGACACAACAGTAAGACCCTTGCCAGATGCCAACTCCTCAATCTTAGACTTCCCAGCTTCCAAAACTTTGAGCCAATAAATTACACAGTCTGTGGTATTCTATTACAGCACAAAATGGACTAATACAACTTGAGAGGAGCCTAATATATGATGTATCCTGGAGAATGTTCCATTAGTACTTGAGAAGAATGTGTATTCTGCTACTATTAGAAGAAATGTTCTTTATTTGTATATTAGGTCTGTTAGGTCTACAGTGTAGTTCAAGTCCAGGATTTCCTTAATGATTTTCTGTTTGGATGATCTGTCCATTGCTGAAAGTGGGATACTGAAGTTGCCTACTATTATTGAATTGCAGTTTATTGCTCCCTTCATATCTATTAATATTATATATATGCACACATTTATATGGTGCTCCAATGTCAGGTGCATATATATTTACAATTGTTATGTCCTTTTGATGAATTGACCCCTTTATCATTATATAATTACTTTGTCTCTTTTTACGGTTTTTTACTTAAAGTCTATCTTGACACATATAAGATAGCTACCCATGCACTGGTCTCCCTTTGTGTGGAATATCTTTTTCCATCCCTTCTCTTTTAGTCTAAGAGTGTCTTTAAAGGTGAAGTGAGTCTCTTATAGGTTCCATAGAGTTGGGTCTTATTTGTTTATTCATTCAACCACTCTGTCTTTTGATTGGAGAATTTAATCTATTTACATTTAAGGTAATGTTTGACAAATGAAGAGTTAGTATTGCCATTTTGGTATTTGTTTACTGACTGTTTTGTAGTTCCTTTGTTCTTCCAATCTTGCTAGTTTCCTTTGTGATTTGTTGAATTTTTGTAGTGATATGCTTTGATTTTTTTTAAATCTTTTTCACATCTGCTATAGGCTTTCTTTTTTTTGTTTTGGTTTTTTTAGGTTTTTTTAATACTTTAAGTTCTAGGGTACATGTGCACAACGTGCAAGTTTGTTACATAGGTACACATGTGCCATGTTGGTTTGCTGCACCGATCAACTCATCATTTACAT
The DNA here is from genome assembly GCF_029289425.2 of Pan paniscus. Taxonomy (NCBI): domain Eukaryota; kingdom Metazoa; phylum Chordata; class Mammalia; order Primates; family Hominidae; genus Pan; species Pan paniscus. The sequence continues at coordinate 61,824,166 of NC_073258.2, forward strand.
TAGGTATTTCTCCTAATGCTATCCCTCCCCCAGCCCCTGACAGGCCCCAGTGTGTGATGTTCCCCACCCTGTGTCCATGTGTTCTAGTTGTTCAACTCTCACCTATGAGTGAGAACATGAGGTGTTTTGTTTTCTGTCCTTGTGATAGTTTGCTGAGAATGATGGTTTCCAGCTTCATCCATGTCCTGGCAAAGGACATGAACTTATCCTTTTTTATGGCTGCATAGTTTTCCACGGTGTATATGTGCCACATTTTCTTAATCCAGTCTATCATTGATGGACATTTGGGTTGGTTCCAAGTCTTTGCCATTGTGAATAGTGCCACAATAAACATACGTGTGCATGTGTCTTTACAGTAGTATGATTTATAATCCTTTGGGTGTATACCCAGTAGTGGGATTGCTGGGTCAAATGGTATTTCTAGTTCTAGATCCTTGAGGAATCGCCACACTGTCTTCCACAATGGTTGAACTAGTTTACAGTCCCACCAACAGTGTAAAAGTGTTCCTATTTCTCCACATCCTCTCCAGCACCTGTTGTTTCCTGACTTTTTTATGAACACCATTCTAACTGGTGTGAGATGGTACCTCATTGTGGTTTTGATTTGCATTTCTCTGATGAACAGTGATGATGAGCATTTTTTCATGTGTCTGTTGGCTGCATAAATGTCTTCTTTTGAGAAGTGTCTGTTCATATCCTTTGCCCACTTTTTGATGGGGTTGTTTTTTTTCTTGTAAATTTGTTTAAGTTCTTTGTAGAATCTGGATGTTAAGCCCTTTGTCAGATGGGTAGATTGCAAAGATTTTCTCCCATTCTGTAGGTTGCTGCTATAGGCTTTCTTTTGTATTTACCATGAGGCTTAAATAAAAAATCTTGTAGATATACCTATTTTAAGCTGATGACAACTCAACTTCACTTGCATACAAAACCTCTACACTTTTACACCCCATACCACGTTTTACATTTTTCTGTTACAGTTTATATCTCTAGGAAAGATGAAAATAATGGGAGTGGGTCAGCTACATCAAAAGGTATCTACTCAGTCTCATTTTAAGGTCATTACAGAAGAATAAAATCTAAGAGGTAGCTTTTGGCTTTTGCCAGGAAGTTATTGCTGTTTAGCAGAGAATAGTGTCAGTGGGTTGATGCAAAAAGCTTTTTGCAAGGAATTGCTAAGCAGTGGAAAATCAGAGGCTTCCATTTCAAGTGCCTTATCTCAAAATAATCATTAGTATTACTTGTTCTCTATATTTCTCTATAGCAAAGGAGTCCATTCATCCTCTATAACTGCTATACAATATCTTTGTTAAAATGCTGAGAAGATTTATCCTAAAAGAAGGCACCAAAGCAATGGGGGTAAGGACTAAGTGCTACTTGAGTTAATAAATGACTAGTGTTGCTTCTTCCTAATAGAAAAAGGAAAAGACATTGACCACATCTTCCCCAAAGGAAGGAGAATTGACAAAAGTGTCCTAAGGTGATGATAACTAGCCTAAAGCTAATTGGACTCAAATGTGACGGACCCAAAAAAACATTCCGGAATAGTTCAACGTTACCACAATCCACCCAGGGTTCTAACAAATACATTCTGAGTTTGCTGATATATGAGAGGTCCATTTTCTGCCTGTGTCTGTAAACAGTTTGAATCAAAGCTCATCAATCATAAAGTGGTCAGGTAATGGGCTTAAAACCAGAAAAGGCTGTAGACCCTGGGGCACTGTACTGTCAACATGTGCCCCTTACATTCAGCTCAGGTGGGTCACATTCTGCTTCAATGATCTCCCGCTCAGTTCTCCTCAATCTTAGAATACTATACCCTTTTGTATTATCCACCAATATTTGTGGGACCTTGAATCACATTTGCATTTAAGTCAGCAACATTAAAGCTTGCACTAGGAAAATTCTCAACGTATCAAATATATTATTATCTCCAGCTGGTTGAGACCTACCCAGTACACTATCAGAATGCAGGGCATACCTACATGCCTCTGAGTCAACAGGCAAAAATGAGAGTTAACGATGTTAGCTAGGGTGATCAATCCAGGATGCCAAGGGGAAATTGGACCACTACTTCACAATGAATAGAGGTAAAAATGAATATGTCTGGAATACAGGAGATCCCTTAAGGTGTCTCTTAGTACTGTCATGCCCCATGATTAAGGTCAATGGGAAATTACAACAACCCAATCCAGGCAAGCCTATGAATGGCCCAGACTCTTCAGGATTAAAGGTTTGGGTTATCCTGTCAGGTAAAGAAACATGACCAGCCAAGGTTGCATAATACCCAGGCACAACCCCAAAGTAGACAGCTGTAGCACTGTAGCCCCTTTCTGAGGCATTCCTGAAGAAAATAATGAAGAAAAATCTTCCCAGTGGACAGAACTTCAAGCAGTACACATGGTTGTATATTTTGCTTGGAAGGAGAAATAGCCGGGTGTGTGACTATATACTAATTCATGGGCTGTGGCCAATGGTGTGACTGGAATGTCAGGGACTTGAAATGAATATGATTAGAAAAGTGGTGACATAGGAATCTGGAGAACAGGTTTGTGGATAGACTTCTGAATAGGCAAAACACATAAAGATATTTGTGTCCCATGTTAATGTCCACCAAAGAGCATGATTCTCCTGCCTCAGCCTCCCAAGTAGCTGGGATTACAGGTGCACACCACTATGCCCAGCTAATTTTTGTATTTTTAGTAGAGATGGGGTTTCACCATGTTGGCCAGGCTAGTCTTGAACTCCTGACTTCAGGAAATCCACCTGCCTCGGCCTCCCAAAGTGCTGGGATTACAGGCGTGAGCCACCATGCCCAGCCAGCAGAGGAAGATTTTAATAATCAAGTAGATAGGATGGCCCGTTCTGTGGATACCACTCAGCCTCTTTCCTCAGCCACCCCATCATTGTCCAGTGGGCCCATTAACAAAGTGGCCATGGTGGCAGTGGCAGGGATGGAGGTTATGCATGAGCTCAGCCACATGGGCTTCCACTCACCAAGGCTGACTTGGCTACAGTCACTGATAAGTGCCCAAAATGCCAGCAGCAGAGACGAACATTGGGTTCCTGATATGGTACTATTCCCTGGGGTGATTAGCCTGGTGGCAGAATGGCTACGTTGGACCATTTCTGTCATGGAGAGGGCAGTGTTTTCTTCTTACTGGAATAGATACTTATTCTAGATATGGTTTTACCTTCCCTGCATTCAATGCCTCTGCAAAAACTACCATCCATGGACTTACAGAATGCCATATCTATTGCCATGGCAATGCCACACAGCATTGTTTTTGATCAGCGAACTCACTTCAGAGCAAATGAAGTGCAACAATAAACTCAAGCTCATGTAATTTGCTGGTCTTACTATGTTCCCCACCATTGTGAAGCAGCTGGTTTGACAGGATGATGGAATGAACTTTTGAAGACAATTACAGCACCAGCTAGCTGGCAATATCCTGCATAACTGGGGGAAGGTTCACTAGCAGAGTGTTTCTCCCACAGCTAGGATTCACAGGTCCAGAAATCAGGGAGTGAAAATGGGAGTGACACCACTCACTATTACCCATAGTTACCTACTAGCAAAAATTTGCTTCCTGTCCTGAAACATTATACTGTGCTTGTCAGATGTCTTTATTCCAATGGAAGAAATGCTTCTACCAGGAGACATAATAATGATTTCATTGAACCGGAAGTTAGGACTCCCAACTAGCCATTTTGGAATTTTTATCTCTGAATCAGTTGGTAAAGAAGGGAGTTATTGTGCTGGAAGGGGTTATCGATACTGACTATCATAAGGAAATTTGGCCTATTACTTCACAGTTAAGGAAGTGTATATTAGTAATACAGGAGGCCCCCTAGGGTATCCTCAGTATTACCATGTCCTGTGATTAAGGTCAATGGAAAACTACAACAACCCAATTAGAACAGGACTACTGATGGCCCAGACTCTTCAGGAGTGATGGTTTGGGTCAACCCACCAAGTCAATAATCACAGCCTGCTGAGGTGCTTGCTGAAAGCAAAGGAAATATGGAATGGGTAGTGGGAGAAAATAATTATAAATACCAGCTATAACCATGTGGCCAGTTACAGAAATAAGGACTGTAATTGTCATGAGTATTTTTCCTTATTTTGTTATGAACATGTTTGTATGTTTGTGTGTATTACATACCTTTGTTTTCTTCCCTCTCTTATCCCATTATGTAACATAAGATGTGTTGACTTTATGTTATAGCTTTTAAGTTGTAGTATTTCAACAGAAGAGTAAACGTCACTCAAGAATTTTGCATCCTCTTCTGGAAAAGTGTTAGTGCATTTTTTGTTGTATGCATGACAGCTGTTAGGCAAAAGTATATCTTTCTTTGGAGATTAAGTATGGTTTCACAAGATGTGTAAGTGGACTGCTAAGTGGACTGCTAAGTGGACATGAAGTTGACTTGTGATGGGTAATTTTATGTGTCAACTTATCTCTGTCAAAATATGCCTAGATAGTTGTTCAAACATTATTCTGACTGTTCCTGTGAGGGTGTTTGTGGATGACATTAACATTTAAGTTGCTGGTCTTTGAGTAAAGCAGATTGCCCTTCATAATGTGGGTAGATTTTATTCCATCAGTTGAAGGTCTGAGTGAAACAAAAGGCTGACCTTCCCCCCTCCATTTCCCTCATCCCTCCCTTCATGGAGCAAGAGGAATTTTCCAGAAGACTGCCTTCAAGTTTCATCTGCACCATCAGCTCTTCCGTATCTCCAGCCTGCTGGCCCACACTATAAATTTTGGACTTGCCAGCCAAAATTTACAGAGTACATGTACAGATACAGAGTAAATCAAAACGACTGAGGCAAGTCTAAATCATTTTAAGATGTTTGTTTGCCAAGGTTAAGGACATGCCTGAGAAAGAACCCAGAACCACGGGGAAAATTGTGACCCATACTTTTTCTGAAGAGGGTCTGGAGACCTCAGTATTCAAAGGCAAAAGTGCAGGTATTGAGGAAAGAGGAAGAAATTTTTTAAAGAGTGTGACTAGATAAGAGGCAAGCAGTTGCATCCTCTTGAGTCTTTCATCAGCCATTCCCCAAATACACAATTTACACATGCGAGGGGGATACAGGAATAGTTACATATACATTTGTCTAGTCCAATAAATCTGCATTTTTACATAAGATAAAATAAACATAGGGCAGAGGAAGCAATCAGATATGCATTTGTCTCAGGTGAGCAAAGGGATAACTTTGAGTTCTGTCCTTTGTCCCATACCTGTGAAGATAAGGTCCTAAGATTTATTTTCCTTTTACTAACATATAATACATATTATACACACATATATGTATATATAAAATATATAGGGTCTGTTTCTCTGGTGAACTCTGAATAATATACTTTTACATAATTTCAATACCAGAACAGAAACCCATATATTCCCTGTGAACATGAATTTTAAGGTAATCTGATTGAAGTAGCTTTAATTCACTTAAAACTACCTAAATGGATCAGAGAGAAAGAATGGGCACCAGGGGATAAAGTAGTTGCAGGGCAGGTGATGTTGGGTTTTAATCTCCAATACGGCCCCTTCGGTGGTTGCACACATCCTAGTCACTGGTGTGTGCAGGTGGTTCTACTCTGGCTGGAGAATAAAGCCCAGCTCCAAGCAGGCCCCAGAGAACCACTTCACATAAGAGCTATAGAAAACCAGGAGTCACTAGAGGGCCTGCTTGCCTGCTTTTTTGAACAAGGTCTAGAGTTGTGATCCAGATTGGTTACAAAGGTCAGCACTGGTTGCAGGAGCAGGCAGAGCAGAGAGAAACTGAGGTCCAAGTCACAAACAAGAGAGGATGAGGGAAGTAAGGCAAGATCAAAAGTTCCTATTTGGGATTCGCAGTGGAGAACAAGAGCTGAGTCTACAGACTGGAGCTGGCCTCAGAGAACCAACCATGGGACGGAGACAAATATCAAGGAGAACCTTAAGGATCCTCAGAGCCAACAGCTCTCCTTTTGTTGTGTGTCCTGGGCCAAACAAATAGGCCTCTGCTTTTTACTTAACTAGAACCAACTAGAAAAATAAATATTAGTTATCTCTAAAGGTCGCTATGAAACAAAAGCAAATACTCCCTGTTTAAATACATGAGGAGACCGCACCACCTAACTGTGGCTGCCATTTCTCTATTCAGCCTGCTTTCTCTCTGACACACAATTCTTTCACTACTGCTTCAGAAGTACCAGGGTAAAGCAAACACTCTCCTAACCTCTCAGTCACCCAGACTGTAATCATCTGTGATAGATTTGACTTGAGTAATAATGTTGGCTCTCTCATCTCACAGGCTGTGCAAATAATGATTGGCCTGATTCACAGTGCACTGGGAACTCTCTGGATTCATTGGATTTTGCTAAGAGAGGATTCAAGTGGTTCTGGTCCTATCCCTATAATTGCTGTAGTAATTTACTCATTTTTGTCATCATTTTTTGTGAGTAAACCATGATATTATTGCTTTCAATTCATTTATTTTTTTCTATTGAATTCAGGTGTCTAGAAATGGGCTAAAGACCCAATCTCTAACTTAAAGGAGCCCATTTTTGTGTGAATACAGACTTAGAAATGCCTTATGTTTGTTGCATGTTTTAATAATTTTCTTGAGAGGGTGAGGTGCCTATATGGAAAATATATTAAAGGAGTATGCTTGAAGAATAATAAAGAGAGTGGCTATTTGGGTAACTATAAGGCTTATCTTTTGCAGAGTGAAAAATCCAAAGGCCTTAACTTAATGTCTGGGGCTACAGAAGCAATTTTTAGAGAGAATGTATACAGAAAGAGAAAAAAAAAAAAGGAGACCTAGAGGCACAGGAGGAATTTGGGGAAATTAAACAGAGATTTCTAAAGTAGATGTTCTGAATAAGGGTATTAAAATAATTCCATGGTAGCGGTTGCCAAAATTCCCGCCAAGGGCACGCCCAATTACAGAAGCAGAAAGTTTACCCAAGGTTAAATTTCTCCATAGAAGAGAGTTTTATTACCTCCTTACCCACAACTTTGTACTTTTCAACCAAAAACAGGGCTTCAAGGGAGAGAAGATTTAGTATAACCCAGTCCCTTTTGCTTTGTGAAAAGGCCTCTGAGACATCCCTGTACAGTCATTTCACCCAGAGAAGGGCCTGGTGATCTCTGCTCTGCATAAAAGACATTATTTTCTCTAAGGCTTTCTTATAGTGGGAGTCCTCAAGTGGAAGACATTTACAAACACTGAGAACTTTCTGGAAAGAGTGTATGTAATAAAGACAAATCATTTAAACTGAAATAATACAATTAATCACTTATTGCAAATAATCTAGAAAGAATCCTCAGCCCAAGATATGAAAGAGGAGCATATGACAGATATTTAGCCATAGATAATAATTACTCAATTTTATACCTATTATGTATCAGGCATCTCCAAAAGGCACTCCAAGTTCATTTTACCTTAATTGCCACGACAACCCCATGAGATAGCTATCATTCATCTCCATTTGACAAACAGGGAAACTGAGGCTTGGAGAACTTAAGTGACTCTCACAGAGTGACACAGCAATGAAGTGTCAGAGGTAAAAACAAACAAACACAAGCTAAGATGATTCTGCCTTCATGACAGGATTTCATTTTCCTGGGCTGAAGGATCCCCAGTCCCCTTCTTAGTATGTTTGAAACATCTTTTGTTATTGCCGCAGGCAGATTGAAGACAGGTATATGATTTACTGGAAAAAAATTAATTCTTGGTATACCAGAAACAACAATCCTTTCAATTAGTGCCAGAGGGTGATGATAGCACTTAGGGTATGATATTTGTGGAAGGCAACCTATAAATCTTCAGATGTAATGTTTTCTGAAACTATTCCCACTGATGAAATTTTTTTTATAACATTATGGGAGAAACGTAGTTCTTGCAAGTGAGAGCCACCACACTAGCCACTAGGAAATATTTTCTAATAATTCACTTCAAGGGATCAATAAATGACAATTAAAACAAGTGAAGTGCCTACAACTTGTCCTCATAAAATCATTGTGAGCTCCCTAAGTCCCATCACCTATGCAAAGGTCTCATTAATGACCAGAGACTTTAAAACATTTTTCATCCCTATAACAGAGAAATAGTGAATCTATGCTTTAGAAATTGTACTAGTGGTCACTACAGACATCGAATGGGGTCTTTCATGTTAAAATCACTTTCTTCAGAAATGCATTCGGTGCCACTTTGGATATTAGGAATGCCACTGGCTCTAGGGAAAGAAGCTATTGAGGGGATTATCATAAGGCATTGTGTGTTTATAAATGCTTATTTCTATCCCCAGTTCATCAACTCAGGATCCAGTAGTGTAATACAGAAGCCTGTTACAAGATATAAGGTATGTCAGAATATTCGGAGCAACTCTAAAGATTAAAATGTTACTTGGTGCAAACAAACAAAAAAAGAGATTATTGCTGGGCCAACTTTTTTGGGGAAAAAAAACTTTTCCAAATGTTTAAATGAAAAAAATTATTTAATTTTTGTAAAGATATCCTCCAGTGCATCCTCTGTGCATGAATGTTGGAGGAGGATACAGTGTGAGCAATACTATTGTATACAGAGACAGACGTGAGAGCTTCCATGAAATAAATCATTTCAAGCTATCTCAACGAGCATATATAACCAAATAAAACTCAAGACAAGGCCTTACTCTGTCACCCAGGCTGGTGTGCAGTGGGTGATCACAGCTCAATGCAACCTGGAGCTCCTGGGCTCAAGTGATCCTCCAGCCTCTGCCTCCCAAATAGCTGGGACTGCAGGTGTGTGCCACCACACCTGGTTTTTTCATTTTTTGCAGAGATAAGGGTCTTGCTATGTTTCCCAGGCTGGTTTTGGACTCCTGGCCTCAAGGCATACTCCTGCCTTGGTCTCCGAAAGTGCAGGGATTATAGACATGAGCCACTAAACCTAGCCACCAAACAAAACTTCAACCCTGAGAATCAAAGCACTGGGAAGCGAAGAAATGTAATTAGGATAAGATTAGAAAATTAGTGTCCAGTTAAGGAGAATGGATAAGACAAAATAATGTGTGAAAAGAGAATTGCCTTCAGCAAAACCAGGTCAGGAAATACCAATTAGAACACAAACCAGATATCATGACAACACATCTAACGAAGGATGGTCCTTTTTCTTTTAGAACTTCCCTCCTGTCTCTCACAGCCCCCTTGTGATTAGGATCACAGCTCTGGAGGCAGATAGCCTGAATTTTCCAATTCTGACTGCCTTACTAGTGCCTGTGTAACCCTGAGCAAATTACTTTACTCTGTGCCTCACTCTCCTCATTTAAAAAATAAAATGTGGTTAATAATAGTAAGTACCTCAAAGGGTTGCTGTGAGGATTAAATTAGTATGTAAGCATAAAGAACAGTACCTGGGGCCACACAGGGTGGCTCATGCCTATAATCTCAGCCCTTTGGGAAGCCAAAGGCAGGCGGATCAGCTGAAGTTGGGAGTTCGAGACCAGCCTGGTCAACATGGCAAAACCCCGTCTCTACTAAAAATACAAAAATTAGCTGGGTGCAATGGCGCACATCTGTAATCCCAGCTACTCAGGAGGCTGAGGCACGAGAATCGCTCGAACCTGGGAGGCAAAGGTTGCTGTGAGCTGAGATCCTGCCACTGCTCTCCAGCCTGAGTGACAGAGCAAGACTCCATCTCAAGAAAAAAGAACAGTAACTGGCACACAGATACCACTCTGCTTATCAAAACCCGCTGAGAAAAAACAGGTGGATTCTCCTCTTTCCCCAGGGGAAAATCTGCTTTCAGGGACTGGTAAGAGAAGAAATTGAAATTGTATTTCATATTTCAGATAAAGGGGTCCTCCTATTTTTTCTTTCAGTAGAATAGGGTCAGAGTGGTATGAGAGGCCATTTTTCTCAGCCCCAGATTGGAAGCTATAATTATGGGCATTAAGCTATTACACTTTTTTTAACTTCTATTCCCAAGGTAGCCACTGTTAATATCATTTTTCATTCTAGTCCTTTTACTAAGCTTTTTTTTTTTTTTTTGTAATTTGTTTGCAAGCAGAGTGAACATGTGACTTAGAAGTCACCTGGTGTTGCTTTTCCACGGAAAACCTTACATCCCCAGAGATATAAGTACAGATGACATGAAAGCCCATAAAGCCCCCATGTGATTTGGTAAACTCCCAGAACTAGCATCCTCATAGTTTAGTTTCTGTATTGGTGCATACTGTCCCAAATTTTCTCCACAACACCCAAAGAAACAGTTGTGAATAAACTCAGCCCCTTGACTGATTTTCACAAAAACTCACAAAAAGTTTTGGGTTTTTTACTTGAGGATTGGTGGGGGAAGATTATGATTGTAATTTCCAAGTTCCAGTCACAACCTAGATCCCTTTGTAACTCTCTCCCTAATCCCCATCACTCTGTCTTCTGCCCTTCTTTTTCCATCTCCCCACTCCACCTCAATCAATCAATCTATACATATACATATGTGTGTGTGTGTGTGTGTGTAGATATATATATATATAATTTGCTGCATGTCAGGCATGTTCTATGTATGTAGGATGCATCAGTGAACAAACAGATGAAAATTTATTACCCTTAGGGAGCTTACATTCTAATAGCAGGATAAAAGCAATAACAATAAACAGGACAAACAGGGAAATAATATAATATGTTAGAAGGTGATAGGTGTGATGAAAAAAAGAAAACGTAATAAGGGCTGCCATAGTTTTGTCTTGAGCATTTGGATGGATTCAGTTGAGAATCTTAGACATGAAGATATTTAAAGCCAGGAGACTTGTTGAGATCTCCAGTGGAAAGAACACAACAAAGACGAAAAGAGAAACAAGAACTGAGCCCTAGGGCACTCCAACATGAAAAATAGAAAAAAGGGGAGAAAATAATAATTTTTTTACTTGAAAAGTTTCTTGGTTTAATCACGTTCTAAAGAGTAAAATATTATATCTTATTCATGTGCATGTTTTCAAGTTAAAGCAGAAAATAAATGTAGAATATATGTTTTTGTTTGAGTTTTTTTTTGTTTTTTGCTTGTTTGTTTGTTTTTTGAGACAGAATCTTGCTCTGTTACCCAGGCTGGAGTGCAGTGGTGCAGTCTCAGCTCACTGCAACCTCCACCTCCCAGGTACAAGCAATCCTCCCAACTCAGCCTCCCAAGTAGCTGGGACTACAGGCTCCCACCACCACGCCCTGCTAATTTTTGTATTTTTAGTGGAGACGGTGTTTCATCATGTTGGCCAGGCTGGTCTCAAACTCCTGACCTCAAGTGATCTACCCACTTCAGCCTCCCAAAATGCTGGAATTACAGTCATTAGCCACCGTGCCCCACCAGAATATATGTCTTTTGTACCATAATTTTTAAATTGTTTTTTCAAACAATATACATTAAGTGACTTCCTTTTGGGGTGCAGATATTTGAGTTCAGGAACTTTTTTCTGAAAACATATATATTTATTTTCATGTAAACCTGGGAAAATCTTTAGCTGTCTATGTAAGTATTATCTTAATTGATTCTTTTCTTAAGCATACAACTCAATAGTTTTTAGTATATTCACTGATATGTGCAATTATTAACACAGTCCATTCAAAAACATTTTCATCACCTCAAAAAGCAACTCTGTACCCCTTGGCTATCACTCCCATCCCCAACTTCCCATTCTCCCCAAACTTAGGCAGCCACTAATCTACATAGGGTCTCCATATATTTTTCTACTCCAGACATTTCATTAAAAATGAATCACATCATATGTAATTTCTTGTTAACTGGCTTATTTCACTCAATATATTGTTGTAAAAGTTCACTCATGTTGTAGCATATATCAGTACTTTATTATTTTTATGACTAAACATTTCTATACACCATAACATTCAAGCTGAGAGTCAAATCAAGAATGCAATTGCATTTACAATAGCCACAAAAGTAATAAAATACCTAGAAATACATCTAACCAAGGAGGTGAAAGATCTCTACAAGGAAAACTAGTTAATACAAAATATTGCTTAAAGAAATCATATATGACACAAACAAATGGAAAAACATTTTATACTCATGGATTAGAAGAATCAAAATCATTAAAATGGCCATACTGCACAAAGCAAGCTACAGATTCAATGCTATTTCTATCAAACCACCAATTATCATTTTTAGCAGAATTAGAAAAAGTATTTCTAAAATTCGTATGGAATCAAAAAAGAACCCAAATAGCAAAAGCAATCTTAATCAAAAGGAATAAAGCCAGAAGCATCCACATTACCTGACTTCAAAGTATACTACAAGGGTATAGTAACTAACCAGTACCATGCTGGTACTGGTGCAAAAACAGGCACATAGATCAGTGGAACCAAATAGAGAATTTGGAAATACATCTGCACACCCAAAACCAACTTATATTCAACAAAGTCAACAAAAATAAGCAATTGGGTAAGGATTCCCCATTCAGTAATGGTGCTGGGATAAGTGGCCATCCATATACAGAATAATAAAACCGAACCCTCAAAATCAATTGCAACAAAAACAAAAATTGACAAATGGGACCTAATTAAACTAAAGACTTTCTTCTGCACAGCAAAAAAAAGAAACTATTAAACTAAACAGACAACCTGCAGAATGAGAGAAAATATTTGCAAACTATACGTCCTACAAAGGACAAATACTCAGAATCTATAAGTAACTTAAACAATTCAACAAGCAAAAAACAAATAACCAAATTAAAAAGTGGGCAAATGACATGAACAGTCACTTCTTAAAAAGAAGACATACAAGCAGCCAACAAACATGAAAAATGCTTAATATCACTAATTGTCAGGAAAATGTAAACCAAAACCAAATGAGATAACATCTCATACCAGTCAGAATGGCTATTACTAAAAAGTCAAAAAATAGATATTGGTGAGAATGCGGACAAAGGGAACACTTATACACTGCTGGTGGAAAAGTAAATTAGCTCAGTCCCTATGGAAAGCATCTGGAAATTTCTAAAGAGCTAAAAATAAAACTACCACTTGACCCAGCAATCCCATTACTGCATATACACCCAAAGGAAAATAAATCATTTTACCAAAAAGACATGCATTTACATGTTCATCACAGCACTATTCACAATAGCAAAGACATGGGATAAATCAAGGTGCCCATCAATGGTGAATTGGGTAAAGAAAATGTGATATATATATATATATATATGCATACCATGAAATACTACACAGCCATAAAAAAGAGTGAAATCATGTCCTTTGCAGCAATATGGATGCAGCTGGAGGCCATTGTCCTAGGTGAATTAATGCAGAAACAGAAAACCAAATGCCAGTGGGGTTATAATAAATGGGAGCAAAACGTTGGGTACATATGTACATAAAGATAAGAAAATAGACATTGATGAATGCTACTGGGGGAAGGCAGGAGGGAAGAAAATTTTAAAAACTACCTCTTGGGTACTAACTGGGTGATGGGATCAATCGTACCCCAAACCTCAGCATTATAAAATACACCCAAATAACAAAACTGTACATGTGCCCCCTGAATCTAAAATGAAAGTTGAATTTTTTTTAAAGAACATGTGAATAGATATTGTTTTATTTCTATAGTTTATTCAGAAATAAATCTGCACACCCACAACCAACTGGTATTCAACAAAGTCAACAAAAATAAGCAATGGGGTAAGGAGTCCCTGTTCAATAATGGTGCTGGGATCATTGGCCATCCATACACAGAATAATAAAACTGGACCCTCTGAATGCCTTTTGGGTTTTCTTTACTGCCGAACTGCCCTGGTTAGAATTTCTAATACAAGGTTGAATAGATATAATGAGAGCATGTCTCACCATCTTATTCCTCATGAAAGCATTGAGTCTTTCACCAATAAGTGTGTTAGGTGTGGGTTTTTATTAGATGCTCCTTATCAGGTTGAGAAAGATCCCATCTATTCTGAGTATTTTGTGTGTTTTTATCATAAAACAGTGAAGGATTTTCACCAAATGCTTTGTCTACATCAATTGAGATGATCATATGTGTGTTTTTCTATTTTATTGATATGGCATATGACATTAATTATATAAGATAAAACCAGCCTTGCATTTGTGGAATAAATCACACTTGCTTACGGTGTACAAGCATACCTCGTTTTATTGTGCTTTGCATTATTGCACCTCACAGATAATGAGGTTTTTTACAAAGTGAAGGTTTATAATAACACTGCATCAAGCAAAGCTGTTTCTTCAACATCACGTGCTCACTTCATGTCTCCGTGTCACCTTTTGGTAATTCTCACAATATTTCAAACTTTTTTATGATTATTATATTTGTCATAGTGATCTGTGATCAGTGACCTTTATGATTATTATATTTGTCATAGTGATCTGTGATTGGTGACCTTCGATATTAACATTGTTATTGTTTTGGCATACCATAAACTGTGTCTATATAAGACAACAAATTTAATTGATAAATATGTGCATTCTGACTGCTCTACCAACCACACTTACCCTTGTCTCTCTCCATCTCCTTGGGCTTCTCTATTTTCTAAGATACAACAACATTGAAATTAGGCCAATTAATTATATTTGTCATAGTGATCTGTGATCAGTGACCTTTATGATTATTATATTTGTCATAGTGATCTGTGATCGGTGACCTTTGATATTAACATTGTTATTGTTTTGGCATACCATAAACTGTGTCTATATAAGATAACAAATTTAATTGATAAATATGTGCGTTCTGACTGCTCTACCAACCATCCTTACCCCTGTCTCTCTCCATCTCCTTGGGCTTCTCTATTTTCTGAGATACAACAACATTGAAATTAGGCCAATTAATAACCATACAATGGCCTCTAAATGTTAAGTGAAAAAAGAGCCACACATCTCTCTCTTGAGTCAAAAGTTATAAATGATTAAGCTTATGAGGAAGGCATATAGAAAGCTGAGATAGGCCAAAGTTAATCCTCTTGCACCCAACCATTAACATACGTGTGAATGTAAAGGAAAAATTCTTGAAGGAAATTAAAAGTGCTGCTTGAGTTAACACACAAGTGATAAGAAAACAAAACAAGCTTGTTGCTGATGTGGAGAAAGTTTTAGTGGTCTGGACAGATTAAACCAACTACAGCATTTCCTTAAGCCAAAGCCTAATCCCTAGCAAGGCCCTAATTGGCTCTTTTCAATTCTGTGAAGACCGAGAGAGATGAAGAAGCTTCAGAAGAAGAGTTTGAAGCTAGCAAGGTTGATTCATGAGGTTTAAGGAAAGAAGTTGTCTCCATAACATAAAAATACAAGGTGAAACAGCAAGTGATAATGTAGGAGCTGCAGCAAGTTATCCAGAAGATCTAGCTAAAATAATTGATGAAGGTGGCTGTATTAAACAACAGATTTTCAATGTAGATAAAACAGCCTTATATTGGAAGAAGACGTCTTATAGGACTTTCCCAGCTAGAGACAATGCTTGGGCTCAGAGCTTCAAAGGACAGGCTGACTCTCTTGTTAGAGGCTAATGCAGCTGATGACTGTAAGTTGAAGCTAATGCTCATTTACTATACTGAAAATTCTAGGGCCCTTAAGAATTAATCTACTCTGCTTATGGTCTGTAAATGGCATAAGAAAGCATGGATAACAGCACATCTGTTTACAGCATGATTTACAGAATAATTTAAATTCAATATTAGAACTACTACTCAGGAAAAAAGCTTCCTTTTAAAATATTACTGCTCATTGACAGTGCACCTGGTCACATGTGTTTTCATGTCTGTTAACATAACATCCAATTTGCAGTGATGAATCAAGGAGTAATTTGTACTTTCAAGTCTTGTTATTTAAGAAACACATTTTGTAAGACTACAGCTGTCATAGCTAGTGATTCTGCTGATAGATCTCGGCAAAGTAAATTGAAGAGCTTCTGGAAGATTCACCATTCTAGATGACATTAAGAACATTAATGACATACAGGAGGAGGTCAAGATAGCAACATTAGCAGGACTTTGGAAGAAGTTGATACTACCTCTCATGAATAACTTTGAGGGGTTCAAGACCTCGGTGGAGGAAATCACTGCAGATGGGATGGAAATAGCAAGAAGGGAAGCCTGAAGATGTGACTGAATTGCTGTAATCTCCTGATAAAACTTTAATGGATAAGGAGTTGCTTCTTATGGATGAGTAAAGAAAGTGCTTTCTTCAGGTGGATTCTACTCCAGTGAAGATGCTATGAACATTGCTGAAATGTCAATGAAGAATTTAGAATATTACATAAGCTTAGTTGATAAAGCACTGTCAGGGTTTGAGAGGATTGACTCCAATTTTGGAAGAAGTTGTATGGTGGATAAAATGCTATCAAAAAACATTGCGTACAACAGAGGAAACTTTTGGGAAAAGAAGAGTTGATGGGTGCAGCAAACTTCATGTTATCTAATCTTAAGAAATTGCCACAAGGACCCCAACCTTCAGTAAACACCACCCTGATCAGTCAGCAGCCAACAACATCAAGGCAAGACCCTCCACCACCAAAAACATTACAGCTCACTGAGGCTTAGGTGATCATTAGCTTTTTTTAGCAATAAAATATTCTTAAATTAAGTACATTTTTAGACATAAAGCTATTGCACACTTGCGCACTTAATAGACTACAATAAACTGTAAACAGTAGCATAACTTTTTTTTTTTTTTAAGGTGGAGTCTCTCTCTGTCCCCCAGGCTGGAGTGCAGTGGCACAATCTCGGCTCACTGCAAGCTCCGCCTCCTGGGTTCATGCCATTCTCCTGCCTCAGCCTCCCAAGTAGCTGGGATTACAGGCACCTGCCACCACGCCTGGCTAATTTTTTTGTATTTTTAGTAGAGACGGGATTTTGCCGTGTTAGCCAGGATGGTCTTGATCTCCTGACCTTGTGATCCACCTGCCTCGGCCTCCCAAAGTGCTGGGATTACAGGCATGAGCCACCGCGCCCGGCCAGCATAACTTTTATATGCATTGGGAAACTAAAAAATTCATCTGTTAATCTATTAAAATATTCATTTTATTGCAGTGGCCTGAATCTGAAGCTGCAATATCTCCAAGGTATGCCTGCATATTTCTTTTTCTGTGCTGCTGTATTGAGTTTACTAACATTTTGTTGAAGATTTTTGTGTTCGTGTTCATAAGAGATCATGGTTTTTAGTTTTCTTTTGTTGTGATGCATTAGTCTGATTTTGATCTCAGGGTAATAGTGGCCTCACAGAACGAGTTAGGAAGTGTTCCCTCCTCTTCTATTCTTAGAAGAGTTTGTGAAGAAGGTAATTCTTTAAATATTTGGTAGAAGTCACCACTGAAGAAATCTGGGTCTGCACTTTTCTTCATAAAAGATTTGATTATAAATTTAAATATCTTAATTTTTTATAGTCTATTCAGATTTTCTATTTCTTCCTTAGTCAGTTTTAATAGTTTGCATGTTTCTAGGAACTTGTCCATTTCAGCAGGTTATCTAATTTGTTGGCATATAATTGTTCATAGTATTCTTTCATAATCACATTTATTTCTATAAGGTTTGTAGTAATGTTTCCACATTCATTTCTGATTGTACTAATTTGAGACTTCTCTATTTTTCTTTAGTCTCATTAAAGTCTTTTCAATTTTGTTCATCTTTCAAAGAATCAACTTTTGTGTTCATTGATTTTATCTATTGTTTTTCTATTTTGCTTGTAAATAATTTTCACTTTAATCTTTACTACTTTATTTCCTTCTGCTTTCTTCAGGTTTGATATGGTTTTTTTAATTTTCATTATCTTAAGATGGAAAGTTAGGTTATTGATTTGGGGTCTTCTTTTTTAGTATAGGCATTTACAGCTATAAATTTCTATCTAAGCACTAATTTAGCTGCATCCTATAAGCATTGATATGCTGTATCTTCATTTTCATTCATCTCAAAGTATTTTCTAATTTTCTTTTTATTTCTTCTTTAATCCCTTGGTTATTTAGGAGTCTGTTGTTAATTTCCACATATTTGGGGTTTCCCAAATTTGTGTTATTAATTTTAATTTTGTTCCATTGTACTTAGAGAAAATACTTTACTATTTCTAGCCTTTTAAATTTATTAAAATGTGTTATGCCCTAAACTCTGGTCTATTCCAAAGAATGTCCCATGTGCAGTTCAGAAAACCGTGTATTCTTCTGTTGTTGGGTGAAATGTTCTATAGATGTCTGTTAGGTTTAGTTGGTTTATAATGTTGTTCAAATCTTCTATTTCCTTGTTTATCTTCTGCCTTGTTGCTCTACTCATCATTAAAAGTGGGTCATTGAAGTCCCTAACTATTATTGTTAAATTGTCTGTTTCTTTCTTTGTTTCTGTCTGGTTCTGCTTTGTGTATTTCAAGCCTCTGTTCTTAGAAAATATATGTTTATAACCATTATAAAATGTTCCTCTCTATCTCTAGTAGCATTTTTTTTTTTTTTGAGACGGAGTCTCGCTCTGTTGCCCAGGTTGGAGTGCAGTGGCCCCATCTCTGCTCACTGCCAGTTCCGCCTCCTGGGTTCACACCATTCTCCTGCCACAGCCTCCCGAGTAGCTGGGACCACAGGCGCCCACCACCATGCCCAGCTAATTTTTTGTATTTTTAGTAGAGACGGGGTTTCACCATGTAAGCCAGGATGGTCTCCATCTCCTGACCTCGTGATCTGCCCGCCTCGGCCTCCCAAAGTGCTGGGATTACAGGCATGAGCCACCATGCCCAGCCAACATTTTAAAAATATATTTTGTCTGGTATTAGTATAGCCATTCTAGCTTTCTTGTGTTTGTTCTTTGGATTACAAATATTTTTCTATTTTTTTGTTTTCATTCTTTTTGTGTCTTTGAATCTAAAGTGTGTCTCCCATAGACAGCACATAGTTGGATCTGGTTTTTGTATCCAGTCTGACAATCTCTGCTTTTAATTGAATTGTTTTATTAATTCACATTTAATCTTATATTGAAATAGTTGGGCTTGCATTTGACATTTTACTTTTTCTCCATGTTTTATGTTTTTTGTTTCTCTATTCTGCCTTGACTGCTTTATTTTTTGGCTAAGTGGATATTTTCTAATGCAATATTTTAATTTTTAATAATTTTTTTACTGTATATTTCAGTTATTTCATTAATTGTCGCTCTAAGGCTCATCATATTTTAACTTATCAAAATCTGCTTCATATTTATACTAATTCCAGTGAAATATAGAAACATTATCCCTGTATAGCTCTATTTCAATACCTCTTTATGTGATATTATTGATGTATTACATCTATGAATGTTACAAACATAACATTATGATTATTACTTTATATAATTCTATCTCTTTTAAAGAAGCAAAGAGAAGAAAAGGAACAAGTATACATTTACAGTTTTTGTTATTTACCATTTATCTATTTACCATTACAATTTATTATTTACCAGAAATTTTTTATTTATAATTTCTTGTTCTCCTAATTTGTTCCTGTGGGTTCAAGTTTAACATCTAGAGTTAAACTCCTAGATGTTGATTCCTTAGCTTAAAATACATTTGCTCCTCTCCCCCCACTTTTGCTGTTATTGGCAAATATATTGCATTTCCCTATGTTATAGACCCAACAATACGTTACATACATATTGTTTCATATGATTGCTTTTTAAATAAGTTAGTAGAAGAAAGAGGATAAATTTGCATTTACACTTTCTTTTATATTTGTATAATTTTCTTTTGTCAGTGATCTTTATATTTTCATGAGATTCAAATTACTATCTGTAGTCACTTGCTTTCGGTCTGAAGAATTTTCTTTAGTATTTTTTGTAAGGCATGCTAGCAACAAATTCTTTCAGATTTTGTTCATCTGCAAATGTCTTTATTTTGTTTTCATTTTTGAAAGATAGCTTTGCTAGAAGTAGGATTCTTGGTTGATAGGTCTTTTTTTTCTTTGAACCCTTTGAATTTGTTATCCCACTACCTTCTGGGTTTCAATGTTTCTGATTAGAAGTCAGCTGTTAATCTTATTGGAGTTCCCTTGTATGTCTCAAGTCATTTTTCTCTTGCTGCTTTCGAGATTTTCTCTTTGTTGGCTTTCAGCGTTTTTACTGTGATATGTCTACTTGTGGATTTCTTTGTGAGTTTCTTCCTTGGGATTTGTTGAGATTCCTAGGCGGTATAGATTAATGGCTTTGAATAAATGTGGAAAATTTTCAGGCATTATTTCTTTGAATATATTTTCTGCTTCTTTCTCTTTCTCCCCTTTTCTGGTACCTTCATTATGTGTATGTTGTTTCCTTAATGGTATTTCACATTTCTCTAAGTCTCTATTCATATTTCTTCATTCACTTTTCTCTCTGTCTTTCAGACTGCATAATCTCTATCAATCTATCTTGAAATTCACTAATTCTTTCTTCTGTCACTTCAAATCTACTGTTGTGCCACTCTAACGAATTTTTTATTTTAGCTGTTATAATTTTCAACTCCAGAATTTCCATTTGGCGTTTTAAAAATGATTTATATATCTTTATTGATATTCTCTATTTGATGCAATATTGTTATCACACCTTCCTTTACTTCCTTAATCGTGGCTTACTTAAGTGCTCAAACATCTTTATAATGACTATTTTGAAACATTTGTTTATTAAATATTATATCTGGTCTCTCACAGTTTTTGTTGCCTACAATTTATATCATCTATGGGTCAAACTTGCCTGTTTCATTGCCTGTTTTATATTGTTGCCTATTATATAATTGTTTTGCTGGAAACTGGGCATTTTCGATAATATATTATAGCAACTCTGGGTACTCATCCCCCACACCAGGACTTATTGTTATTTACTTGATTAGAAAAAAACTGTCTAGGTTGTTTCAGTGAAGTCTATTTCTCCATCCTCACTGTTAAGCTTTGATGTTGCCCCTTATAGGGTACAGGCTTGTGATGCCCACAGTCACCCTGGGATGACATTTATCTTGGAAAGGCTCTTTGTCTCTTTCCCTAACCATACCCAGCTGTTAAGCTCTGCTAGTGCTTGCTGGTTGTTCTGAGGCAAAAACTGCTTCACAGACTAACCCAAACAAATTTGAGCTCCTTTGAGGGGATAGCTCCCAAAATCAGTGTTTGAGATTTGTTCTGACTCCAAAAGGGCTCTTCCTAGCTTCCCCTTTTCCCATTTCTCTCTGGGAAACTCGTGTGCCTACAGTTTAGCCTGTATCTAAAATGTATCTGTGAACACCTACCAAGTGCCTTTTACCACAACTTCCACTGTTTTTGAGAGTACTTGTAAGCCTAAACTTCTCCACATGCTACAAATGAAGTCATCTCCTTTGGGAACAGAGTGGAGATTTCTATTCTATAGCCTATTTCTCTCCCAACATCTCTGAGCTAAGGATCTGGTGCAGGCGTGAGGAAGTGGGTAGGGACAACGGAGTCTTTCTCTTTAAGAGTTGAGGGTTTGGTGAATGGGGGAGGGGACAGAAGCCCCAGTTCCTCTCAACTTGCCTCTCATGATGTGAAACCCTTACCCCAAAGCCAGAAAAAGGTCAATTAGAGCCCAGTATTATAAAGTCTCCATCCCATGAGTAAAAGCTGGGTAGAAGAGATCACCCATCTCTTGGCTGCATTCACTTGGTACTTAGCCTCAAGTGTTAGTATTTGGGCAGGACCAGAAAGGCTAATTAGATGGCCTACCCTTCCTGAGAAGATAGTATAGCACTCTGACTGGGATCTTTGAGGAAAGGGAGCCCTGTGTTTTTGGCTATTCCAATCTAGAGTGGTCTTGCTGATCTGAGAGGAGGGAGGGAGGGTGCAGATCTTGGTTCAGATACCATACCAGAAACTCTTACAGCATTTACTGAGTAGATTTTCTTGGATAAATGTTCCTTTATTTGCTATATTCCATTAAAAAGGTTTACAGAGTACAGAGGTTTTAAAGGATTAAGATTTTTGAAATAATTTTTACAAGTTTGGCTGGGGAGCTGGTTGAGTTCCTCCCATTCTTATGCTGGAAGTGGGACTCTCCAAAAATAATAATGCTGTACACTTAATTCTATAAATAATTTATTAGAATTTTTAGGAACATAGATACCTTCTTAAGTTATCCTGGTTCATAAGCCTCTCTATCCTCATTAATGGACATAGGATAAGTGTGCAGAGGCATTCTAAGCATACCACAATCTGACTTTGTACTAAGGATGAATCTTTTTAGTTGACAACTCCAGCAGCATAGTTCTACATATTCACAAAGCTAAAATTGAAAATCCTAATCACAATATACTAGATTATTCCTCCTTTAGTATGCCATGTATTAAATGTATTATTTATACATGACTAATACATATATGTATTAATACATGACATGTATTAAATGTATTAAATGTATTAAATTTTATTAAATGAAATTGTGCTTGTAATTATATCTCCCCCATTAGATTAAAAGCTCCTTGAGTAGAAACCTGAGGTTTAGTACATTGTAGGCATTGTACAATTAATGAATAAATAAATATTCCCTCTGAAAAAAAAAATTATCCTACTAGCTTCTAGACAAATTTGAGGTGGACTCCTGATATCAACCTCTGTGACAATCAAAGAAAGTCAGATTTTTAAAACTTTAACTTGAATGTTCAAGCCAGTAGGACAGACTGATTGCTTCAGCAACATCTGTTTATGCTGTCCATAACCAATTTTTCTTTGTATGTCTATTACAGCTTACTTTAGCAATTGTAATGAACAGCATAACTATTTGTGTGACTACACTTGGTATAATTCTATTAAGCATGGAGACTGCAACTTTTGCATTAAATGCAACCACATACAATTGGTCAAACGTAAGTACCAATTTTAATAATAATTAGATCAAAATTTTAATATAAATGAAAAATTATGGTGAATGATGTATGTTGAAGTGAGTAAGGCATAGAAAAGGCCACCAAATGTGTCAATTATCTTTGGCATAGAAATGTAAAGATAAACTGTATTTTCTCTACATTCTTGCTATAAGCACATTGAAAAATAAGTTTTTCTCAAAAATCGTGATGCACTATAAACCTCAAAGAGAGATTAAAATTATCGTTAAGATAAAATGATAGAATACTTAGAAACCCCAAAGACCTACCTGAAAAACAACTGCAGAAGTCAAACAGTTTAGAGAGGTGGCTGGATAAAAGAAAAACCTGCAAAAATTAATAGATTGTCTTTACACTAGAAATAACCACTTAAATATTGAAATTAAAAAAAATCAAAATAACAGCAAAACTATAAATGTTTAATAAGAAGCATTTAAAAAGGACTGAATACTTTGAAAAATTATGTTCTTGAATGCGAATTTACAAAATCATAAAATTGCAAGTTTCTGCAAATTAACACATAATTGTGATGCAATTCCATTTAGAATCTCAACAGCATTTTGGAAGTCATGCAATAAAATTACTCTAAAATGCATATAGATAGATGAATAATTGCATAAAAATGCCAAGAAAGTCTAGAAGTTACATAGTGATTGAGGAGGATCAGATAATTTGCTGCACTAGATATTAAAACTTGTTATTAGGCTATTATAAAAATAGTACAGTATTTACACACTAAAAGGAAAATTTAACAAAGCACAGAATAGAGAGTTGAAAAATAAATCTAAGTATAAGTGAACACATATTATTTTATAGGTGATAACATGACCAGTCAATAGAGAAAAGATGAAATTGGAAAAAAACAGTATTAAATCAATAAGCTATTGATTTTCAAGAAAATAATAATGGACACCTACTTTGTACCACAAATAAAAATAAATCACAGATGAAGTATGTGTACATAAAAACCATTAAAATTAGCATAAAATATAGAACTAATATATTATTTACATAAGCAACAGAGAAAACCAAGAAGGAGGAAAGATAGAAAGACATTTTATGTCACAAATATTTGCACTTTTTATACAATACAGGCTGAGACAACAATAGCCTAAAGAGTTAAAATACTGCCCCAGTGGGCTGAGGGAGTGGGGTCCCCACCCCAGGGTGACAAAGAATAGGGCTGTCCCCTAGCTGACTCAGAAGACAGAACCACAGAGGATTATCCTCAGGCCTCAAAAATCTAACAAAATTTTCTCTATTGGGTTTTGGACTTGCTTAGGTCTGCTGCCCACTTCTTTCTTTCTTATTTTCTCTATTGGAAATCGAAATGACTATCCTCTGCCAGTCCCACCATTGTATTTTAGAAGTAGATTACTAGTTTTCTGGCTTCACAAGTCCACAGATAGTGAGGAATTTTTGCCCCAAGATGAATCATGCTATAAGTGATGATTTCTAGCATGAATCTAGATGCTATAACTGATTTAGATGATGAGATTTGAGGATTTTTGATTTTATAATATTTAGGACAAGTTTGGACATAGAGTTGATTCTAGAGTGGGTTACAACTTTCGGAGATGTTGAAATTAGCTGAATATATTTTGCACATGGGAAGGACATGAATTGAGGGGAACTAGAGGCAGACTGTTATGGGTTGAATTGTGATACCGAAACATATATGTTGCAGTCCTAACCCATGGCACCTCAGAATGTGACATTTTGGGGGAATGGGATTATTCCAGGTACAATAAGCTAAATTAAGATGAGGTCATACAGGGGTAGGTAGGTCATTAATCCAGTATGATTGGTATTCTTATAAGAGAGAAATTTGGACATAGGTACATAAGGAAGATGGCACTGTGTATTAGTTCGTTTTTACACTGCTATAAAGAACTGACTGAGACAGAGTAATTTATAAAGGAAAGAGGTTTAATTGACTCACAGTTTTGCATGGCTCGGGAGGCCTCACAAAACTTATAGTCATGACAGAAGGCAAAGGAGAAGCAAGTACCTTCTTCACAAGGAGGCAGGAGAGAGAGCAAAAGGGGAACAGCTACAGACTTTTAAACCACCATATCTCATGAGAACTCACTCACTACCATGAAACAGCATGGGGGAGCCACTCCCATGATCCAATTACCTCCCACCAGGTCCCTCCCTCAACACGTGGGGATTACAATTCGAGATGAGATTTGGGTGGGGACACAGAGCCAAACCATATTATTCCATCCCTGGCCCCTCCCAAACTTCATCTCCTGCTCACATTTCAAAACACAATCATGCCCTCCCAGCATGATTCAAACTCATTCCAGCATTAATTCAAAAGTCTAAGTTCAAAGTCTCACCTGAGACAAGGAAATTTCCTTCCACTGAGCCAGTAAAATCAAAAACAAGTTAGTTACTTTCAAGGTACAATGGGGGTACAAGCATTAGGTAAATGTTCCCATTCCAAATGGGACAAATTGGCCAAAACAAAGGGGCCATAGGTCCCATGCAAGTCTGAAACCCAGTAGGGCTGTTATTAAATTCTAAAGCTTCAAAATGATCTCCTTTGGCTCCATGTCTCACATCTGGGGTACACAGATGCAAGAGGTGGGCTCCCAAGGCCTTGGGCAGCTCCACCCCTGTGGCTCTGCAGGGTAAAGCCTCTGCAGCTGCTTTCATAGGCTGATGCTGAGTGCCTGCAGCTTTTCCAGGTGCGTTGTAGAGGCTGTCAGTGGATTTACCATTCTTGGGTCTGGAGAATGGTGGCCCTCTTCTCACGGGTCTAGTGGGCAGTGCCCCAGTGGGGACTCTGTGGGGGCCTCAACCCCACATTTCCCCTCTGCAGTGCCCTAGTAGAGGTTCTCCATGAGGGCTCCAACCCTGTCACAGCCTTCTTCCTGGACATCCAGGCATTTTCATACATCCTCTGAAATCTAGGTGGAGCCCACCAAGCCTCAACTCCTGACCTCGGTGCACCCACAGGCCCAACACCATGTGAAAGCCACCAAGGCTTGGGGCTTGCTCCCTCTGAAGCAACAGCCCAAGCTGTACCTTGGCCCCTTTTAGCCACAGCTGGAGCTGGTGTGGCTGGGAAGCAGGGCCCCAAGTCCCAAGACTGCACAGAGCAGCAGCAGGGGCCCTGGACCTGGCCCACAAAACCATTTTTTCCTCCTAGGCCTCCAGGCCTGTGATGGGAGGGGCTACAGTGAAGATGTTTGACATGCCCTGGAGACATTTTCCCCATTGTCTTGGCTATTAATATTTGGTTCCTTGTTACTTATGCAAATTTCTGCAGCTGGCTTGAATTTATCCCCAGAAAATGAGTTTTTCTTTTATACCATGTATCAGGCTGCAAAATTTCCAAATTTCTATGCTTTGCTTCCCTTTTAAACACAACTTCCAGCTTCAGATAATCTCTTTGCTCACACATATGTGAACACACCTCTAGAAAAAAACAGGTCACCTCTTAAACACTTTGCTGCTTAGAAATTTCTTCCGCCAGATACCCTAAATCATCTCTCTCAAGTTCAAAGTTCCACAAATCTCTAGGGCAGGGCAAAATGCCACCAGTCTCTCTGCTAAAGCATAGCAAGACTGACCTTTGCTCCAGTTCCCAAAAAGTTCCTCATCTCCATCTGAGACCACCTCAGCCTGGACTTCATTGTCCATATCACTATCAGCATTTCAGTCAAAAGCATTCAACGAGTCTCTAGGAAGTTCCTAACTTTCCCACATCTTCCTGTCTTCTTTTAAGCCCTTCAAACTCTTCCAACTTCTGCCTATTTCCCAGTTCCAAAGTTGCTTCCACATTTTCAGGCTATCTTTATACCAGTACCCCACTCCAGGTACCAATTTCCTGTGTTAGTCCATTTTCACACTGCTATAAAGAGCTGCCTGAGACTGGGTAATTTATAAAGTAAAGAGGGTTAATTGGCTCACAGTTTCACATGGCTGGGGAAGCCTCAGGAAATGTACAATCATGGTGGAAGGCAAAGGAGAAACAAGTACCTTCTTCAAAAGGAAGCAGGAGAGAGAGAGTAAAGGGGGAACTTCCACAGACTTTTCAACCATCAAGTCTCATGAGAACTCACTCACTATCATGAGAACAGCATGGGTGAAACTGCCCCCATGATCTAATCACCTCCCACCAGATCCCCCCTCAACACATGGGGATTACAGTTTGAAATGAGATTTAAGTGGGGACACAGAGATGAACCATATCACCATCTGAACATAGAGGCAGAGATAGGAGTTATACTATTACAAGTCAAAAACACCTGGGGCTACCAGAACCTGGATGAGACAAGGGAGGATTCTCTCCTATATGCCTTAGAAAGAGCATGATCCTGCCAATACATTTATTTTGAACTTTTGGCATCCAGACCCATAAAACAATAAACTTCTGTTGTGTTAAGCCACCCAGTTTGTGGTACTTTATTGTATTGCCCTAGGAAATGAATACATGAGGACAATATGTAAGTACTCAATAAATTTAAAACATACTTAGTTGTTATGAAAATACCCAAAAATAATCATAATTGTGTGAGACTGCTAGGATGAATATTTACTCCTGATTTTCTAAATGTTGATCTTATATAATTTTAAATGGTTAATAATATGAAGATTTTTTATTCAGATGGTTGGTATGATGCTTTTACAATATTTACTACTCTGCACCATCTTAGAGATGACCATTGTAATCATAATCATCCAGTGGGTTATAAGAGCATTTCATCATGAAAAACACACTGAAGAAAGTAAGTAACTTTGTTTCTGGCAGTCAAATCAAGATAAAGGCAGTTTATAATAAGGGCCCTCTCTGAGAGTTCAAAGTTTAGACTTGGTGAACAGGAGTGTTGCTTCAAAAGTAAGGTCAAGTGTATCTGAAAACATGCTGAAACATCTTCTGCTTGATATTGTGTGGAATTGAAGTCAAACAACTTGCCCTGGCAAAACTATGAAGAAGTCTTTTAGACTTACATCTCCCAGGAGGTTAACAGAGGAAATATATAAACTAAAAGGGTTTCAGAGATCATACTTGTGATATGGGGATACTGACTGCTATAAACCCAAAAATTCAAATTTAGTTCTGAAATGTTGGTTTCCAACATTTGGAATATCAAATGCCTTCAGAAAATAAAGATTTTAGAGGACACTGAAAAGAGTACTTCTAGAATAGAACAGTAAGAACCTCCAAAAACCCATCTCTCAATAAAAGCAATGAGAATACTGAAAAAGTTGTCAAAATCAACTTTTTCAGAACTTTGGAAATTAGTCAAAGACCTACGACAATCCAATAAGCATTTATTCAAGTTAAATGGCCAAATCATGGTAAGAACAGTGAGCTCTATGGTATTGCAGCGTGCCCTATTCCCATCCGTCTTACCCTATCTCCTCAGTAGCCTTTAAAAGTAACAGCCTTGCAACCATAGTACCTGTGGGAAAAAAACGGCCTAACAACCACAGGAAAGGATAAAATGGGATTTAAGTGCCCCAAAAAAGCCCCATTCTCAGAGAATTGTTGTTAACTTGTCTGGCAGCTCCCCAGACATCCCCACTGGCAAGACTCTTTAATTTGATTTCATTCAGAACTCAGTCACTGTAAACAGCTTTTCTTTCTGGGATATTTGTCAGAACAATCAATAGCATTTAACAACACAGCTGCCTGAGGCAGAGATAACAGTTGTGCCAAACAAAAGGTCACATTAAAAAAAAAAAATCTGAGCAGTAAGATGTCCATAGAGTATTTTGAAATTATGACAATATCTGGAAACATAAAAGGTCACATGCATATGCTGGGATGTGTACATGCCAAGAAAAGACCTGAAAAATGTCCTAACCTCCCACCTCTGGCTGACCTGAAGAAAATCCAATTCAAGCATTCAAGTTAAATGGCCGAATCATGGTAAGAACAGTGAGCTTTGTGGTATTGTAACTTGTCCTATTCCCATCCCTCACAACCCATCTCCTGCTTTTATGATAACAGCAGGAAGTGATAGCTAAGGCAGAGTTGCAAACTCTCCCAGAGCTTTAAAACCTTACCCCAACACAAACACATGCAAACACGCACACACACAATCTCTCAGCAAAGTCTAGGAAACTTACTGGTTCAAAAGAATTAAGGAAATCTTTGTCCAATCACTAGCTGACCACTAAGTTAACAAAGCAGAATAACAAAGACAATGATAAAACCAACCCCTAGAGGGCTATGATTTACAATGTTGCCACACTATATTATTTTAAATGTTCAATTTTTAACAAGTAAAAATATAAAATATGCAAGGAAACAGAGAAGTATGGCTTAAATACAGGAGAAAAAACAGTCAATAAAAATTTTCCCCAAAAAAGTCTAAATGTTGAGGTTACTAGAAAAAAAAGGTATTTTAACTCAGCAAGTATAAATAAGTATAAAGACCTTTTAAAAACCATGTCTAAAAAAACTAAAAGTATGAACGCAATGTCTCACCAAAAAGAGAATATTAATAGTGACATAAAATAGGAACTATTTTTCCAAAAGAACCAAATAGAAATTGTAGAGCAGAAAATTATAATAACTAAAATGAAAATTTTACTCAAGGGTCTCAACAGAAAATTTGAGCTGGCAGAAGCAATAATCCACAAACTTGACAGTAGGTCAATTGAAATTATCCAATCTATGAAACAGAATGAAGAAAAAAGAACAGAGCTTCAGACACCTTTGAAACATCAGCAAGCATACCAAAACGTGCATAATGGTGAACACATAAGGAAAGAAGAGAGAAAGAAATAAAAAAATGGCACAGTGAGTTTGTGAAGAAATATTGGAAAATGTATAGCTGTAAAGACTATATTTTGAATAAGTATCTGAAATCAAAAACCCAACTTTCCCCCTTAAAAAATCAGGAAAAGAAAACTAAACCTAAAGTGAAAATAATAAAGACTAGAGTAGAACTAAATGAAATAGAAGATAGGAAAACAATAGAGAAAAACAATAAAACCAGAAGTTCCTTCTTTAAAAAGAATCCCAAAATAACAAACCATTAACCACACTGACCAAGAAAAAAAGAAAGACAACTTAATTTACTATAATTATAAAGAAAGAACATTACTGACAATGTTATAGAAGTAAAAATATTGAACAATCATATGCCAACAAATTAGATAACCTACATAAAATGGACAAATTTCTAGAAATACAGACATGACTGAAACTGACTCAAGAAGAAATAGAAATCTAAGTACACCTATCACAAGTTAAAGAATCAAATTAATAATCAAAAACTTTCCATAAAGAATAGCCCAGTCTCAGATAGCTACATTGTGAACTCTACCAAAGGTTTAAAGCATTAATAGTAGTTATTCACAAACTTTTTCCCAAAAAAAAGAGGAGGAATAAATACTTCCTAACTCATTCTATAAGGCTAACACTAGTTTGGTACTAAAATAAAACAAAGACATTATAATAAAAGGAAACTATAGACTAATATCCATTATGAATATAGATGCATAAATCCTCAAAAACTATTAACAAATGGAATCTAGCAACATACAAAAAGTATTATATATCATGACCAGTTAGGATTTATCCTAAGAGTACAGAGCTGGTTCAATATATGAAAACTAATCAATGTATTCCACCTTACTAATAGAATAAAAGCCAGAAACCACATGATCACCTCAAAAGACATAGAAGAAGCATTTAAGAAAATTGAACACCCTTTTATGATTAAAAAAGTTGAAAAACTAGGAATAGAATGGAATTTTCTCAACCTAAATATGGGCATTTATTAAAAATTTATAGTTAACATAATACTTGATAAAGAGACACTGAATCATTTTCTTCTTAAGATAAGAAACAAGATATCTTGTCACTTACATTCAACATTGTATTGTAGGTTCTATCCAGGAAAATCAGGCAATAAAAAATAAACAAAAGAATTTAGTTTAATCAAGGAAAAATTAAAACTAACTCTTTACAAATGACATTATCTGATCTTGTATAAAATGCTAAAAAAATCCATAAAAATCTAGTCGAACTAATAAATAAGTTTAACAAAATGGCAGAATACATGGCCAATATACAGAAACCAACTGTATTTTTGTATACAAAAACACAGTTACAGTAACATCAAAAGGAATAAATATACATATACTTCACATTTAGGAATAAATTTTTAAAAAGAAGTGCGAGACTTGTCTACCACAAACTCTAAAACATTATTGAAAGAAATTTAAGAACATACAAACAAATGAAAAGACATCCCATGTTCATTGATAAAAGACAATATTTGAAGACAATATTATGATGGTAATACTCCCCAACTTAATATACAATTTAACACAACCCCTGTTAAATTACAGCTGGCATTTTTCAGAAATTGACAAGCTTATCCTAACATTCATATGAACATGGAAAAGACCCAAAATAGTCAAACCAATATTAAAAAAGAAAAACAAAGTAGGAGGTGTTAGGTTTTGAAGGGAAGGTAAGGGTTAAAGAAAGACACACACACACACACACACACACACACACACACACACACACACAAAGGGCACCTCAACAGCAAATGCAGGCTTTACATCCAGCATAAAACCTACAGAAGTGGGGAACCTGTGTAATGCCAGAGCCCACCGCTGCTTATAGCCTGGGGGTACTTATAGGTATGGGTGGGAGGGGTCTAGGCAGTACGGCTTGCTACCCAGCAGGATATTGATAAGATGTTCCCATGATGAAGTGGTTCTGGCCCTTGGTTTGGCAGAATGTCATTATGGTGTTCCTTGGACCTTTGCCCAGCAAGATATAATAGGGATGTTTCTTTAGTTGGGCCTTTGTCTGCCTTGTGGTCATGTGGTTAGGCAGAATGTTTCTCACGGCCCAAACTCCTGTGAAATGTTTCACTTTGACCAAGGTCTGCAAAATAGCAGAGAATTTACAAAATGGTGCAGTTTGGACTAACAGGAAGGCTCGCACTTCCTAGTTTCAAAAGTTACTAAAAAATTACAGTAATCAAGAAATTGTGGTGTAGCAGGATAAGCCGTGGACAAAACTCCACAGACACTGAGAAAGTGAAGGAAGTAGCTTTAATCAGCTGGAAGCATCGGCAGACTAGCGTCTTAAAATCCAAGCTTGTTGAGTGCACAATTTCTGTCCCTTTTTTTTTTAGCGCTCACAATACTAAAGGTTTCGCATGAAAGGGTTGTGATTGATTGAGCAATCTAGGGGGGTACAGGACAGGGGCTGCAGCTACATGCACCAGTAATCAGAGTGAAACAGAACAGAATGGAAAATTTGTTGTATGTCCTTCCACACAATGTCTGGAATCTATGGATAACATCAGTTGCTAAGTCATGGGTTGAATTTTAACCATCAGGCTAA